>NW_014569577.1:234205-319205 GCF_001313835.1 Polistes canadensis
AAAAGAATACAAAAATTAATTACAATAATAGAAATAAAATAAAATAAAATATGATAATAACAATTGCCGATAGTTTTAACGTTGAATTATATTTAAATCAATGAATAACTCGTATATTAAATAATTCATTCATAACTTAGCTATAAACATTTTTAGATGGTAGATACAATAATTTTGGTTCGAATAATTTGTTAACTTTTATGAGAATATATAAATACATAAAAAAAAAAAGGAAAAAAAAAAAGAAAAAAAAAACCAGAAAATAAGTAGAATAAAAAAAGAATATTTAAAAGTGGTAAAAGCTTTGATCCTCGAGAAAAAATTCGCATAAAATTTATTTTCACGATCGTCTAATGCGTAACTGCAAGGAAGTAGTAACGCTATCGCCTGAAGAAGAATGCACGCGTCAGCGCGATGCAGGAATGCATATCGGACAGCAGAGTAGTCGAGTAGGAGGATAACCACATTTCGTTACCGCAAAAATATTTCTTCTTACAATGTTCTTTCTATATACCTTGCGAAGAAAATCAACGCTATAAGAAAAAAAAAAAAAAGAAAGAAAAACACCTAACGACGATAAATTTAAATCTTTTTTCTCCTTTTTTTTTATGTATCAAACTTTTATGATCTTTTATCAACGCAAAATGTATTACTTTTTTATTCAAACGAGAATCGAGAATAAATGAGAAATTATATATGTGCCCATAATTATGAAAGTGATTGTAAGTTATATATATCTCTTGTTTCAAGATATTTTTAAACGATTACATTTGAACATTAAATGAATTATTATATAATATTGAAATAACAAACACTATCTAACGGGTTCATTTTTGACAATATCGTGTGAAAATTACATTGAATTAATTTAATTTCAAATAATGTGCTGCGTGAAATATATAATAAACTTATTTTTATTTGTTTGTTTAATTTTGATTTAAACCACTTTCATAATTATGGACACATATCTGATTTAAAAATGATTTCGTTTTTATCTGAACCAGTAATTTTAATTGTTTTTTTTTTGTTTTTTTTTTCAAACATTGTGTGTATTCAAACAAGGAAGCGAAAATTCTGATGAAACGGATGAAGAATTTATGCGATTACGTATTCATACCACTTAGCTTTCTTACAACGGTTTCTTTCGCACGATCCTAAGAAATCCCGAATTAACAGAGAAAGTAACTCTACGTGTATGTGTGTGTGTATATATATGTAATATTGGCGTGTGAATTATTTATTGGGTGAACTGTGTAACCGTTAACTTTAATACAAAAAAAGTCTACGACAAATGTTTGATCATTCGAAACTAGAGAACCATATAACGGTAATAATTTATTCTATCAATTGCGTCAACCGAGTTCAATTTAATTTTATATTGGTCAGATGATGATAGTTCGGTTCTTTTTAATTTCGTCTATATAACCCCCCCCCCCCTATACAAACACACACACACACATACATACATACATACACACAAACCAAAAGAAAGATTGAAATGAAGCATCGCAAGATCCTTTCGTATTTGATTAATTTCATCGATGAATTTCATTCGTTAAATTTTGTTACATGTTATATAATTTTATATATATATATATACATAAAAACTAACACCAAGTGTTTTTCAATTCAATTCCATCGTCCATCTTAACGCATTAATTAAAACCAACAGTGAATTAAACGGATAAATATAAGACATCGATAAATTGAGTAATAAAATACGATTTATAATTTTAAAGTTGAACTTATCTCAAATTCAACAATTTGCGATCATTCGAAACGTTTTCGATCATAAATGCAAAATAAAAAATAGAAATACCATCTCTTATTTATTATTGAGAAAAAAAAAAAAAAAGAAAAAACAGCTTTCCAAAAAAGCTAACGTATAAAAAAAAATATATAAATTTGTATATTTATATTCTAAGAATAAATTAGAAACGAAGAACGTGATGATTGAATTATCCAGAAGAGGGGGAAAAAGAAAGGGAGTTTTCTTACTTTAATTGCAAAAAATTATCCCCCACCTCCACACCCAGGAAAAAAATTTCCCGCATCACCGTCACCGTCACCGTCACGTCAATTTATGACGGAATAATAAACAGGAACGTGTAAAAAAAATCGCGACTAAAGAAGAACGAAAGTAATTAGTGGGTTCTCGTTATATCGGCGAACCGTGCGAGAGCTTTTAGTCGCGAAGGATCCTTTATATTTTTCTCTTTTTCTTTCTTTTTTATTGTGTTCTCTCTCTCTCTCTCTCTCTCTCTCTCTCTCTCTTTTTTTTATTTCTCTTAGCAAGTTAACAGTACGCTGGTTGCAGGGTGCGGCCTGTTAGCAAATAAATCGTGATTTACGAATGAAAACGATAAAGATCATTTAATCGGTTCGTCTAACCCTGAGAAAGGTGGTGGTGGTAGGTAATCGAATGTATGCACGAATATAACGCATAAATTCGATACCTAATCGCAATTCGAATACCGCCAATAACAACAACAACAACACTATCACGAGCAGTATCGTGCGCGTGCGCATGCGCGATTGGTTCGAAAGCATCCAATAAAAATTATATACATATAATTACTATCCAATCACCGCCTCTCCTCCTTCTTTGTGATGTGCCTAAAGATATATATACGCTTATTCATTGTATTTTTTTCTTACATTTTATTTATCGATTGATATGTGATTATTTTTTTTTTTTAATTATTTATTTGAAAATAAAAAATAAAATTTAATCCTTCTTTTTTCGTTATTCATTTGAATATTGTTATTTGTCGAATAATATAAAAATGCATGTAATTATTGAAGTTACTAGGTTTTCTCTTTTTTTTCATTAATTAAATAAAAGTATATCGAATTATATTATTGTTTTCCTTTTTTTTAATTGAAAAATAAAATAATTAGGTAGATATATAATATTATAAAAATTTTCAAAAAAAGAAAAAAAGAATTATCAATTAGCTCATTAATACTAAACAATACAGTATAACGTAATTCTAAATAAGACACTTCAGTATAATATACTCCGAGAAATCTTGGTGAAACGATTTAGTTGACGGTTCGTTTCAAGCATCGTACACATATATGTGAACCCAAGTTGAGCTGACTCAACTCGAGCGATAATTAAATTTCCAACGTCGAAGAAGAAAAGATATGTTCCCTACGGTATTTTCTGCGAACGAATGAACGAACACACAATATAATACACATATTTTCCGTGCGCGTATGCGCGTATACGTGTTCGAAAAATAGAGAGAAAACGATATAGAGTGGGAACAAAAAAAATTGTCAAAGCAATATATATTTCGTCGCTGAAGAACATACAAAAAGCTAAAAAATAATAATAAAAGAAAAAAGAAAAAGAAAAAAAGGAAAATAATTAAAAAAAAATTATTTTTCTAAATAATAAAACAATACAAAAAGAATTGTGTTGTTTTTTTTTCATTTGTAATAATTAGAAATAATATTCAAAGAATAATCACAAATATGAAGAATATAATGAAAATAAATTATCAATCAACAGCAACAACAACAACAACAACAAAAATGACAAATAAAAATCCGGCGTCGAAATTTACTAATTAATCTTTCATATTATAATTTCGTTAGTACGTTCGTACAAAAATCCGATAATCGAACGATAAAATCTTACTGTTATCTTAAAATAAAACAATATAAGTTCTTAATAAATAATTTTTCCTTAACTTAAAATTAACTTCTTTAACTATGAAGAATAGATCAAAAAACCTATGAGATATTTCACATATAGGCAAAGGAATTAAGTGACAAAAAGAGAGAGAGAGAAACAATATTACGTGAAACCATCACAGCAGCTGTTGTATTTTACGCGTGTGTACCAGAGACAAGAAATACAATAACGCGTAACGAAATCATTCAGGAGAGTAAAACGATAATCAGATTTGAACAAATGAAAAGAGTCTAGAATAATATAGAGAAAAAGAGAATGCAAAAAAGAGAGAGAGAGAGAGAGAATTAGAAAATTAAAGAAAAAAAAGTGTAAGCGAGTTTGTGTGGGTGTGGATGGGTGGTTAAGAGAGAAGAAGAAGAAGAGAGGAGGGAAAAATAGAAAGAGAGAGATTGAATAAATGAGTAAGGGGAGTTGGTTTACTATTCTGAGTGAGTGTAACTTGGTACAGGATGTACATTCGTACTTGCGACCAATTTTTATGATACCAAAAAAGAGAAATGGATAGATGGATGGATGGATGGATAGATAGAAGGAAAAAGAGAAGGAGGGTGGATAGGTGGTGGGGGTGGTGCGGGAGGAGAGTTAGCTGAGGAGTAAATGACGTTATAGAGGAAAATCATTACCCGCATCGTTGAGAGAGAAAGAAGGGCCCACCACCATCCACAGCGAGATAATTAAATTTCCAGCTATGAACGCTCCAGGCGAAACGACAGACAGAGAGACAACGATAGACAGAGAGACAGAGAGAGAGAGAGAAAAAGGGGGGAGAGGATAGGGGGAGGTTTAGGAGGACGAAGGAAGGAAGAAAGAAGAAGGAAGTGGAAGAGGAGGATGGAAACTACTACTAGTGGAAAGAGTTATACTCAAACTGCGTTTCTCCCTGCGTCTTTCGTCATTACGGATTAATTCATGGTATATTGCGTGTCTCTCTATCGTTCAACGTTATTCATCTCTATTAATGAAAGAAGAAGATAAGATATGAAAAAAAGAAGAAAAAAAGAGATGGAGCAAGAGATACAGGGAGAAATATATAAAAAAAAAGAAAGGAACAGTAATGAATAATTCAAATGTATTCGGAGAAATTTGTTAACCATAGAAACTTCTAAAAAAAACTATTCTAGATAATAACGAATTCGTTTGTTCCCCATGAAGGACCACGTGTACGTATTCGAAATATGGTTACAATGAATATATATATATATATATTATTTGATGAAATATTAATGTTTCGTTAATTATGACAGTGAATTAATTAAATCGAGTAGGACATATGTTGGTTTTTTCTTTCTTTCGAAATTTATCAACTTTAAGACCAATTTATTAATGAATACGAATCATTTCGTAATAAGAAAAAAAAAAAAAGAAATGGTAAAGTTATAGGATCGTGAAAATTTGACAAAGAAATTTTCGTAATATAATCGTTAATGTAAAGAATTATATTTATGTTTTCTTTCCATGGGAATACGATGTTTTACTTCAATACGCGTAATTTTTATTTATTAATTATTGTAAATTTAATTATTGTAATTTTTTAATTATTGTAATATTGCCGTTTGACGCGAATTCCTGTTGATAATAATTAAAATAAAAAAGAATAAAAAATAATTATATTATATAGTCCTCCCGTATATGAAAAGTTCGTTTGTTATCGGAAGGAAACTTGTCGTTCGTTCTCTTATCTACATTCCCGGATATACTTCGTCGCCAAGAGTAAAAAAAAACACTCTGAAATCGTCCTGACTGATTATTTTTTTTTCTCTCCCCGACTCGAGAAAGGAAAAAAAGAAAGAAAGAAAGAGAGAAAGATACCTTGACTATAAACATTGTTTATGAATAATTTATTGAGAATGAACGAAGAACATCAATTGAAAAAGGAAAAAATATAAATAGAAAATAAAACAGAAAAAAGAAAAAGAAAAAGAAATAAGAAGTTAACGTGAAAGGATATATATAAGAAGAAATAAAAAAAAAATATATTGTTATAGTACACACACACATATATATATATATATATAGTCGCGTGTTAACTACCGCATAAATATATGTGAGTGTGTGTGTATACGCGCATGCTGGCAGAGAGATAAGGTGGATTCTATTGCACGGTCAGAATCTATCCAGGTGGTTATGGCGAACCACTACTATATATAATACACCTTTACTTATTTCATTGTACTATGATCACGCCACGTGAGTAACTATAGCAATTTATGCACACAATGTACTCTAACACGAATCGTTTGAATTAAATATATATATATTATCTATCCAAACAAATATAGAGATACGTTTTCTTCTAAATTTATTTATTTTTTAATACCATTAACGGAGTAAAAAAAAAAAAGAAAAGAAAAAAAAGAAAAATACTTCGGATAATTGAACACCCATCCGTATTGTATCAGTTAGAAAAATAATAATAATTTTGATCTATAAATTTCTATCCAAATAATTTTCGTTAACTACAAAATCACATAATTGATTTTTGAAATCAATTGAAAAAAGGATAAGATTTTATTCCCAACGCTATAATATTATACAAATAATACATAAAACCGCGAGAACAGAAACAAATTCGTGATATTTTTTGTTTGTTTTAACTATCCCGTATTAGTTTTGACGTGTTAATACAGTAAAGTTAAAAAAAAAATTGTTGAAACGAAATCCTCAAAATTAGCAACTTCGATTAAAGTCTAGTGAATTAAAAGAGGAAATGCGCGTCAACCTACATTCTCCTCTTTTATTTCTTTTTCTTTCTTTTTTTTTCTCTCTCTCTCTCTCTCTCTCTCTCTCTCCCTCTCTTTCCACCACCACCAACCCTCCCCACCATTCTTGTCTATGTCATTCGATACACGCTCGGAAAAGTTTTGATTTCCGTTGCACTTTTGCGCAAAAGTCGGTGGTAGCGCGAATTGAAAACAAAAGACATCCTCGAAACGAAGTTTAAAACAGTTCGCGTGGCAAAATGTTGGCGACGTTCGTGTCTACTATCAATAACAAGGATGACGAGGATGAGGACGAAGATGAGGACGAGGATGAGTATGAGGATTCGATATAGGAGGCAAAGCTTTTGACGTACTATGCCAGCATGTCGGAAATATTGGAAATAACGGCATGTCAGCCGCGTACTTTCGCAGAGCTTATCGAAAACACACGTTATGGGTAACGCACGCCGGCTTTCGCGACACTTGTATTTCGAAAGAGAAATAAAAAGAGGAACTGCAATCCGTTTGCCAAGAAAGATACAACCAACAACTGTTCTCATTAGTTACGCGAGCGTCAACAATGATTTCTCTTACGAAAGAAAATAGTTATAGTAGTAGTAATAGACGACGAAAATTAATGTTAATTGAAAAAATTCTTGTATTTATAATAATAAGTAAAAAGAAAGTTCTATAGTTCATACGACAAATCTAAGTGAAAAAAAAAATATATATATAAATAAATATATTAAATTATTTTTGAGATTAAAATAACGTTGATTGACAAAATATTTCAGGAAGGATAATAAGTAATTAATAAATATATATATATATATGTACTGATAATTATGATGGCTGTGTGAGTTACAAAAAAAATGGATTTAATAATTATTTTTCTTTTTCAATTTGTTGACTTAGTCCACCGGTAATAATAATTACCGGCACACGTATAATCCAAATAAGGAAGAGAAAAAAAAACGCGTTCAACTCCCTCCCTCTCTTCCCCTAACATTTCGAAGAAACAAAACAATTTGTATGCAACATAAAAAAAACACTACGTAATATTTGTAAGTAAAAAAAATACGACAGAATAAGAAGTGTGCAAGACAGTGTACTACATACACACGTGTAGTTGACTCATCTTACGAATGAAATATGAAGTAAACACGTTGAGGATGATAAACTAAACGTTTATTACCGGTATTTTAAGCGATAACTTCGCTTAAGATGGCTGACTTTCTAAAGAATAACTTTTCTCTCTCTTACGTAGAAATATATAAATCGTTCTATTCAGCAACAAAAAAAAAAAAGAAAAACATAAAAACGTAAATGGTATCGATAAAATACGTAAGAGAGAGCAAGGTTCTTTATTTAACCGATAAAAAGAAAAATATTGAATGATCATAAGTGAAGTCACACGATAAGGAAGCATACCTTGTCAGCCGCAAGTCGTGCAACTAAGGCCTCCTTCAGAGGTCCTAACCAATGATGGGCCCCAACGAAACGCTTATTTAGCAATTTCGTGTGCGGAGCTGCTTGCGCGTAAACGGCCTCCAGTTCGAGCACCACCATATTTCACGATTCTACAACCCTTAACTTTTTCTACTCTCTTTTCTTTTATTTTCTTTTATTTTCTTTTCTTCTTTTTCTTCCCTTACGTCTTCTTTCTTCCTTCCTTCCTTTCAAGTCGTGTTACTCACTCCAGAGGGGTGGGGAGGGAAGAAATGTTCACAAAAGCGATACGAGTAACACAACAATACGCACTAACATGTATCCCCTCTTTTCTTTTTCTTATAAAATAATAATAATAAAAATTATATAATTATAATAATAATAAAAAAAATTGAACGGGGAAGATCGTTGAATAATAAGTCACCGTACACTATTTATTTATTAACTTAGTTTCGACGACACTTCTCGTAGAATCAAATTTTCTTCAAAGAGTTCTTCCCATGGCGATTCCGATCTTATTAAATCGGATGCCCCATGATCGTAAAATACGATAAATCGTTCATCACGAGTGATACTATTTTGACGGTAAATAAAAGTCTAAGGATCTTCTTCCATGGAATATCATTTCCGCGTTTATATACCACGTGGACCATTCGCGACGATGACGACGACAACAACGACGTCGGCAACAAGGACGAAAAGGACGACGGACGCATTCACCACCGGATGATGATCGTCGAATCCTTTCGCACGTCGTCGTAATACTAAACTCTGCGTGCCTTTCGCGCGACTCTCTTTCTCCTTCCTTTCGGAATGTAACAGTAGAGTACGCGCGTGTTTATGTGTATACGTATACGTATATGTATATGTATATATACGAGAAAGAGAGAAAGATCGAGCGCAGAGTGGGGGAAGGAAGACTATACGGAAGTGTGCGATAGTCTATTAAAAATAAAAATAAAAATTAATAATTAAAAACAAAAACACACACGAAAGGAAGAAATTGTTTTTCCCCCCACTGTGTAATAAATCCTTTGAAGAAAGGTAAAAAAAAAAAACCCCCTCCTTCTTCTTTTTCGGCGATCGAAAAATCGATTATCTCCTGAGAATTCACTGCGTGTCTTTCTCTACGTAGTTTTCTGCGTTCCCTCGAATCCACGATGATGACGATGACGATGACGATGACGATGACGATGGGCACAGGGGGCCGCGCGCGGTTCACGAATACCGGAACCGGGAGAAAAGGAACCAAAGGAAGGAAAAGGATACAGACGCGAGAGAAAAAACAGATAGACAGACAGAGAGAGAGAAAAAAAATGAAGGTACGGAAAGATAAAAAATATAAATAAGAAGGCCGGTTCTCCGCGCGAGCCGTTAAGTCCAGCGTGAGTTGGGCTTAAGCCGCGCTCGCAACGGTTGCCGCATAGAAAGGCAGTTGAGAACTGACTGGTAGTGTGGTTGGTTGCTTGGTTGGTTGTGTGTGCTTGCCTCCTCCTCTTCTACCACCTCCTACTACACCACCACCACCCCCTCCTCTTCTTCTTCCTTTTCGCCCTCCTATTCCCAGTCCTCCTCTCCACGCTCCCATGGCCCGAGCGCTTTGAGTGACGCGGCGACGCGACGCGACGCGACGCAACCGAGGTGAGCCGAAGTTAGACGAGGTGAGGTGCTGAGGGGTACGGGGAGACGAAGGGAGACGAAGGGAGACGAAGTGAGACGAAACGAGACGAGACGAGACGAAGAGACGTGGTGTGGTGTGGTGTGGTGTCGGTCGGTGTGACGGTTTCCCCTACTCTTCCACCCACAGCAGCCACGACCATTTCGCCCTTCGCCACCACATTGCCACCACACCACCACACTGCTACGTTTTACGCTACTCTCTTTCTCTTTCTCTCTCTTTTTCCCACTTCACACTACTCCTCGTACGTACCCGCCGCATATACTACACACTACCTCCCTATATATTGTGTGTCGCGTATTACATAGGTGCACCTACGGGACCCATCGAGAAATACGGCCCTGTCGCCCTCGGAAACTCCTTCACCACACTACTATATACCGCTACACAACCCCTCCTCCCTCTTCCCTCCTCCTCCTTCTCATCCTCCTCTTCTTCTTCTTCTTTCAACTCTTCCTCCTTCTCCTCCCCCTGCCGACGTCGCGCACTTCTCTTTTCTTTCCCCACCCCAGCCCCTCCCTCCGCCTCGAGACATGCACCTCTTCAGTACAGGAGGACACGACAAAGCGGAGGGCTTCCTGTATCGTTGTTGTGTCGTCGTCGTCTTCGTCTTCTTCTCATGACGAAAGAAACGAGACTTTTCAAAAAAATTTTCAACACAACTAGCTGCTGCTACCACCACCACCGCCATCGGACGAAAATGAATGACACGTTGTCGTTAGATAATTCCCCCCCCCCAAAGAGGGAAATAGACACAATTATTAATAAACACCAGTCTAGACATTTTATTTACTATTCCGACGGATCTTTAATCAACTACTGTTGATTTTTGTTTTTGTCCAATGGCGCTTGTGCTTTAAAGGTTCTATAACTAATTTTTAAGAGCAAATTATCGATTGACCACCACAACTTCCACCACAACTACCATCACCAACTTTCCTCTCGTTAATTAGATTATTAATTATGAAAATAATATTTGTTCTACGAAACCTCACCAGACGGTTCGGTTCATTTCAAATAATTATCAATGAAAACGTATTTGATTTTCGTCGTATAAAACCCCTCCTTTCCCCCTTCAATGATCGTATTAATCTCACGATCTTTCCAAGATCTTCTCGTTGATGAATCTATTATAATACGACGAATGATATATGCGTATACCATCAAAGTTAAAAAAAAAAAAATATAAAAAAAAGAGAGAGAGAGAGAGAGAGAGAAAGAAAGAAATAGAAGAGCTATTCATTTAGAGCATCGTTTCTCCTTTTCTTACAAAATCGATAAAAAAGAAAAAAGAAAAAAAAGAGAGAGAAAAAAGACCATATGCAGAGCCCTAGAATTGCAACTCGAACCACCTGCGTTCGAACGACGAACGACGAGGGTGAGATAAAGGAATACAAGTTTTGCGAGTTTCAAAAAGAAGTTGACTACCTCTCGTACGAGTTACAAATACAGGAGGCAGGCAACTACTACAGCTACAGTAATACCAGCAGCAGCAGCAGCAGCAATAGTAGTAGTAGTAGTAGTAGTAGTAGTAGTAGTAGTACGTCGGGTTCACCCCTTTTCAATAGAATCTCCCGAAGGTACCATCGGTGAGTAGAGATAGAAATACATCGTTGAAGAAGTCTGTCATTCAAAGTAATGTATCATCATCATCCATGAGCCGCATATTTTTCACTACCGTGATACGATGATGATGATGATGATGATGATACGATTTTTGCCAGTGAAAAAAAAAGAAAAACGTTGCCAGATGTGATACGGGGATCCTTGACGATAAATGGCACGATCGATAATTGCTGTCGTTGCAAAAGTAATAAAGAATAAAAAATGAAATAAAAATCGTACGTTTCTTTACCGGTAACGACGAAATACGATAATAATGTTAGACCGTCACGAAGAAAGAATGAACGGATTGGTGGGGTGGGGTGGGACGGTAGGTAGATACACATCTGCGAACAAGGATTTTTCAATCCTTTTGAATTTAATCAAGAGAATATACTATAGGAAAAAGTAACTAAGCATAGGTAATAATATAACTTAAAGAACCAATCAGGATAACACGAATTTTACTTCGAACCCGTTCGATCCAAGAAAGAAAAAGAAGAAGAAGAAGATGAGAATATGATCTCGTTGAAGGATTTTCCTCGAAACGAAATTTCCCGTCCATATTTTGAAGAGTTTGAAAGAAATAAAGAAAGAAAATAATAGATGTAATCCCGAGGAAAGAAGACGAAGAAGAAGTAGAAGTAAGAGTGTATGAAGAAAAGCAAGAGGAGGAGGAGGAGGAGGACAGGATACGAAAGGTGGAAAAGATAGATAGAAGGCGAGGACACTTAGAGAACAGAAAGATAAAGAGGAACGAAGAGGAATAGGGAAGAGAGAGAGAGGAGGAGGAAGAAGAAGAGGGACAGAAGGAAAGAGAGGAACCCTGCTTGGCGTTTGGCGCGGCTTTAATTGGCCGTGCCTTAATTTTCATGTACGCCGTGCTATCTGAAGGGTTCTCAGGGACGCTCGAGAGAGCCGAAGGACCGTGAGAGAAGAGGAGAAGCCCCCGAAAGAAGATGGAGGAGGTAGTGGTGGAGGAGGAAGAGGAGAAGAAGAGCGAAGAAAGCAGAAGTGCATGACAGGGGGTGGTGGAGGAGGAGGAGGAGGAGGAGGAGGTGGAGGAGGAGGAGGTGGAGGAGAAGGAGGAATGGCAGAGGGGGGTGGGGGAAGAGTGGAAGGTACAAAAGAGAAGAGAACACAGAAGAGAGAGAGAGAGAAAGATGGAGGGTAAAGTAGAAGGAAGAGGAGAAGAAGCAGAGTTAAGGGGGACACCGGTAGAGAAGGGGTTGGGTGGGGAGGGGAAACAGAGCCGGCTCTTTCTCGCGTAGCCGGGGCATATTGTCATCGTCCATAGCCAACAGCCTATTGTCTACAAGCAGCTTCCCCCTTTTCCCTTTTGCGACCACATATACACCAATATGGCGACGCATAGAAAGAGACAGCCACAAGCGAGAAGATGAGAACGAACGCGAGTGAGAGGGGGCTGAAGGGGAACAGGGACTACGACGGACTACGACGACGACGACGAACCACAGAGATAGATTCGAGAGAGATGAGGGAGAAAGAAAGAAAGAAAGAAAGAAAAGAGAAGAGAAAACTCGTTCGTTCGTTCGTTCATTCGTTTTCTACCTTTCTTCTCAACTCGTCCCCAGAACCACCACCGCCACATGGAACCACACGTATATACGTAACATCTTTCATATTCTATATATTCGTCCCATTGACTTTATTTTCACGTTGAGAAACATCTACGCCATAGGACGATCGAAAAATTAGTTCTTTTTAGCGAATATATAGCGAGGATCAGTAGTAGTAATAGTAGTTGTATAGTAGTAGTAGTAGTAGTAGTAGTAGTGGTGGTGGTGGTGGTGGTGGTTGTGGGAAGTTGTTAGGGGGTGGGTGGGCGTGCGTTTTGTATCGTCCATCGCGAACTGTGCTGTCTTTCGCACCGGTTCCGTTTAGGGGAGAAGAAGCCACCGCTAGCGTAAAACATTCCACCTCAATCCACCCTGCCTATCCACCCCCCACCCTCTACCTACCCTTCTCTTCTTTTCTCTCTACTTTACTCGACACTCTTTGAAACTTTTCTACTACTACTACTACTACTGCTGTTACTGCTGCTACACAACTTACACACCGTTCAAAATCGTAACGCTTCGAACGAGTGAGAAAAAATAAAAGAAAACAGAAAAGAAGAGAAGAGAAGAGGAGAGAAAAAAAAAGAGAGAAAGAGAGAGAGAGAGAGAGAGAGAGAGAGAGAAATGAGAAAAAGGAATCATGCCGATTAAACTTCTCAACGTGCGCTACTAGCTGCTTTATCACGAAACCGCGGAAAAAGATAAGTGTTCTCCGGATAATAAAATCAAGCTGAAGCAATGCACACATACATACATACATACATACATACACACATACACACACACCATTCTATTAAGTTAGCCTGATTTTCTGAAACAGACGAGACGACAAGGCGACTACGATGACGACTATTATTACTATTACTATTACTACTACTACTACTATGAATATTATTATAATACAAGTCCAGATATTATAGAAACACACACACATAAATACACGCGATTATATTATTATTATATATACCGTAGCTTTGTAGAAACGGAAGTGAATTCATTGATTCAACTTCTTCCCGCCCCTTCTAGTAGCCTTTCAAATCGTCCTTATCGCAATAACTCTATGACGTTTCGAGAATTTTCAAAAGGTATATAAATTTTCATTAAGTAATGTTATTTGATGAATTATATGAAAAGTATGATAAATTATCAAATTTTAATCTCACACATCTTCCTATATGATCCTTAAAGTCAAGTTATATATGTATCGTATGAAATTAATTAAAATTTGAAAATTCAATTGCATTACACATTATCAAGAAAAATTAATTAGAATAATTATACCCCCCTTTCCTTCCAAATATTAATTCTAACATTGTCAATGCTATATATCATACGATCATTTATTACATTATTTTGATATTTAGATAAAAACAATGATTAAAGCTTACAAAAGTAAGAAAAAATAATATTTGTTGGAAACGAGAAAGGAAAAGGAAAAGGAGGAGTAGGAGGAGGAGTCACGTATCCAATAGAAGTAAAAAACGAGGGGTTGAATCTTTTTGACATTCGCATTGGTCAAAGGAACACAATGAAAATTGAGAACCGCTGAATTCCAAGGGATGGACGAAGAACACGCGAACTAGCGTGTTACATACTCGAACTCCTTTACCCACCCCCGTCTCCCACCCCCAACCCCTCCTCGTTCTCTATCTTTCTCTCTGCCCTTCTCTAGCAACCCTCGTAGTGAAACACGCTAACGCTTGGCGCACCCTACAATCTCTTATTATAATAAAAATGTTCACAGGAGCGATGGCTAGGTATAAAAATACTTGGCTGGGGCGTGCAAGCAAGCAAGCAAGCACAAACGAGCAAGCAGAAGCAAGCAAGCAAGCCTGTACACCACCTCCGGATGGGAAAGCAACACCTATGTGACGTTGGCACGATAAACGTGCGATAAACTTGGGGGAGAAAGAAAAAAAAGCCCCCTTTGAGTTGAACTTCTCTATACAGCGAGAGAAACTCCAAAATTTTCCTTTGCGAAATTTGAACTTTCGAACGGGACCGAGGGGTGAAAGATGGGGAAAGAAAAAAAAAAAAGAAACGATAAAACGCAAAGAGAGAAAATCGGAGAAATGTATCGTCATCGGCCAAACAAAAATAATGAGACCTCCTTACTAAAGAGGACCCTTAAATTTATATATAAACACAATTGATTGTAAAAAATATATTTTATTTTATTTTGGAAATAAGAACACGATGACGTAATGACCGATCGATGTAAAAATGGACGCTAATAATAAAAGTACAATTCGAATTCTTGCGAGTATTCGCGTCACGAAGTTTTCTTTTTTTTTTTGGAGTTTTTCGGCAGGTTTATGTCGATTTTACAACACGACGACGACAACAACAACAACAACAACAAGAAAATAATAATAAAAAATTGAAAGATAACCGGATTATTACTTCGGTAAATAATTTATAAATGTATAAGGATTTTTTTTTTTTGCACGCAAGCCAATATTGGTTGAGAATATCGTTGAATGAACCTTTCTAATAGAGAAAGAGAGAGTGACGAGACGAGGTTTTATGTATGAATAGTTATACTTGACCGTTCTTTGAAATAAACTCTATAAAGAAGGTATTGTTACTTACGTGGGGGCACTCATATGCGCGGCATTTGGAATACCGCAGTGACCCGGATTAAGAAAAGTAACATATTGTAGGCGAGGCATTGTACGTGATGATGTTAATTTGAATTAGTACGATTATAATATATATTTTCTAATATCTAATTATTCTAAGTAAGGAAAATTAACGCGTTTGCGCTGAAGGGTGTGTGTGCGTGTTCAACAGGGGATGTTTCTATCACGTGAGATTAACGAGAATAAAAAAGAAAAAAGAATGAAAAAAAGATTGGTAAATAAAGGTCGGTTGTTATAAGTTGGTTAATGTATTGCGTTTACACCCTACTCAAACCCCAACAACCACCCCCGTCCATCAATGAATCCTCAAGAGAGTGAGAGTAAGAGAAAGAGAGAATAAAAAAAAAGAAAAAGAAGAAGAAGAAAAGTTTTAAAATAGCACGACCCTTGCCAAATCTCTTACACTTGGTCACGATTTGAGCGCTATTTCCTTAGTAGTCTTGGAAGAAGAAACAAAAAGAAAAAAGGGTGGTGTGGTATAGTACCATATACACTAGGAACAACGTCAGAGGCGAGAAGAAGTAAAGGGTTGGAGGTGAAGGTGGAGTGTTAGCCACCACCTCGAGTTAGTTTCTAGCCTAGATTCGACTCTCCCTGGCCGATCCGAGATTTTAATTAGGACTTACACCGCGTGCGCGCCCACCCACGTTAAGAAAGGAAGATAGATAGAGATAGGGAGAGGGAGAAAGAGAGAGAAAGAGGGAGGGAGAGAGAGAGAGAGAGAGAGAGAGAGAGAGAGAGAAAGAGAGAGAGAGAGAGAGAGGTACTGCGACCGTTCTTCTCAGACTAATGATCTCTCTTTTCATTAATAATTCAGCCTCGAGTGTCGTCTTCAACGTGGAACGCAGAATATTGTACTGGTAATGATGCCAACCGCGCTTCGCGACGCCTATTGTTTCTAAATACTCGTGGAAAAATTAAACAAAAAATAAAAATAAAAATAAAAAAGGAAGAAGTAGAAGTAGAAGTAGAAGAAGAAGAAGAAGAGAAAAATATGTCTTCCCTTCGAAAGATTCGCAAACGATTCGTTTGGAAAATTTGTCTTTCATTTTCGAAGGAATGAAGGAAGGACTACTACTACTACTACTACTACTACTTTTTGTATCGAAACTAATCAAACGTGAATTTTAAATATCAGTTCATCATCATCATCATCATCATTTCAATTTCGTTTTCATTTTCTTAAACGAAGAAGAAGACGACACCAACGACGACCTTGCAGAGAAGAAGATGCGTACATAACCGATGATTATGTAAAGACAGACCAAAAATATCTTGAAATGACTGACAAGCGTTTGGCCTCATATACCATATCTTCTTCTTCTTCTTCTTGTTCTTCTTCGCTTTCGGACGATTTGACGAGAGTTATTTACAACCGGATTCGTCTTCGTCATATAACTTCTACGAAATTTCGTATGGATCGGTACGAACGTGGAATAAATTAAACGCGTCGTTCGTAGAAAAGAATTGCTTTGCGCGTAGATACCGATGATGATAAAAAAATTTTGCATACACTTTTTCCTTTAACCCTTCCTTCCTTTCTCTTTCTGTTTCTGCCATAAGAAAAAAGAAAAAGAAAAAGAAAAAAAAAAGAAAAAAAAAAAAGAAAAAAAACCTGATTTTTCCATTAACAAAAACGTACTCCGATCGAACATTTTAGAGAAAGAGAGAGAGAGAAGAAGAAGAAGAAATTGTCCGTGAACATTTCCGAAGGAACATTTCGATTCCCTACACAGATAGCTAAAGATGATATAACTAAAAATAATATATATATAAAAAAAAGGAAAAAAAGATAGGAGAAAAGATGGAAGAACTAGGAAAGAATAGGGAAGAGGGTTGTGATTTGTTAAAGAAAAAGAAAAAGAAAAATAAAACACACAGAAAAATCGAAAGAAGACGAATAATCAAGATGATACAAACAAAAACAAAAAAAAATAATAAAAAAGAAGAAAGAAAGAAATGTTGAAATCCCTGACCGAGACGATTCTACGTAGAAAATCAGTCAGAAGTTGGTGGAATCACCGTCGCGCCACACCACCACCACCACCACCGACGACGACGACGACCCCCATCTAAAGGAAAGGAAAGGGACAGAAAAGGAAAGAAGGAAAAAAAAAAAAAAAAAATAGACGTGCACCGCGGCTTCGGGCGATGATACAGATTTTCATCGGAGGAAGTCGTTGCACTTTATGCTGAATGGGCAGTGAGTCAACAACCCGCGATCCCTTCTTCTCTAAATGTGCGTTAGTGTATGTGCGTTAGTGTGTACGGTAGCATCTCTACACAACACCTTTAACAGAGTCTTCTTCTTCGACTGTACCCCTCCCATCTCCCACCTCCCACCTCCCCCTGCCATCACCCCATCTAACTCTTTCTCTCTCATTTGTATCTATCCATCTTTTGCCTTCGTCGACTTTGTTCTTCTTTTTTACGTCCAAGAAGAAAAAGAGAAAGAGAGAGAGAGAGAAAGAAAGAGAGGAAGGAAGGAAGGAGAGAGGGTGGTGTAAAAGAGTGGGGAAAAAGAGGAAACGAGGTCTGGGAATCGCTTCATGCACTGCTAAGCACGAGCCTTCGCGTAATAACACGATCAGAGAACGACTCGTCTCATGCGTCCACGCATTTTTCCTACTAGGATAACTTCCCTTTATATATATAAATATATATATATACACATATACATAAATATATATATATATATACACACACATTATATAAACATAAGCGTATATAAAGCAAGAATGTATCGTATATACGGTATAAACACGTGTATCGACATATATAAGCATATATTATAGAACGTATACACGCTTCGTATATACAAACAAACAAACACATGTATATACATATATATATAGATATATATAAGCGCATATACAATTATATATATATACATGTCATATTATATGCAAACATACATACATATATGCATATATACATACATATATGCATCCATGCACGCATACAAACACAAACACACATGAAGGGATAGAAGAGTAGCAGGAAAACAAGCGGTTGCACGTTGGTGCATAAATCCCGACATAATGCTCTCTCTCTCTCTCTCTCTCTCTTTTCTCTCTGGCCGTAGTTCTATTTTTATGTTAGGCACACATATCGAAGCGACGTGCACCATCAGTAGCGCAAAACAAAAAAGAAAAAAAAAACAAAAAAAAAAAAAGACAGAAAAAAAAACTAAAGAATAAACCGGGGGGAATAGAGAAAGAACGTAAACGGAAGGAGGTCGATATTTCGTGAAATTTGCGTTGACGTAACGTTACGTCAGATGCTATAAAACATTTTTCTTTTTCGTTTTATTTTTATAATAATAATAATAATAATAATAATAATAATAATAATAATAATAACAATAAAAGAGAAATAGAGATCTTCGAAATGAGGAATAACCTTCGACTAATAACGTAGAGATTTCTTTTTTTTTTTCTCTTTTTTTTCCATGAGGTGAGGAGTGAGATTTGTTTTAAACGGCAGGTTTTTAACTTCCATCTGATCTCCCCACCCTCCCCCATCACCAAACCCTTCCTTCGCTAAAACGATTTTCTGCGATTTCATCCGAGCGTAGGATGAGAGCGGAAAAGAGCAAGAAGGGTGAGAATGGTAAGGGGGAGGAGAGAGGGAAGAGGACGAGAAGGAGGGAGAAAGGATAGAGAATGCGGTGGATTGTGCACCTGTACGACGGGTCGCGAGCCACGTGGAAAATTTCAGCACGCCTTCCTTCTTCTTTCTTCATTGGTACGACGTTAAAAGTTAGGCATGATAAAAATACCGAGAGAAATCAAATAAAAATTACGTAATACACCAGTGTCTCGACTATATTAAAAATAAAGAAATCCAAAAAAAAAAGAAAATGGTAAAAAAATAACAAAAGAAAATAAAATCAAATTTGGTAAAAAAAAAAAAAAGAGGAGGAAAAGGAATTAAGAATTAAAAATCAATTGAAAAAAATGACGCTATATGATTATAATTTAATTCTAAAACTTACTACGCAAATGAATCAAACGAAAATGGTGGTTTGAAATTTGTAATTAAAAATTGACACGCGCGCGATTGCAAAAGAAAGAAAAAAAAAAAATATAATAATACTATTTAAAAACCGATCGTATATCGGTTGTGTTAGTTAAAGTTGCGTAGTATGTATGTATATATAAATAAATAAATAAATAAATAAAAAGTATATATAAATCGTTAGGTTTGTTAAGTTAGATTTTAATCGTCCTGTGTTAGAGTTAGAGATTTATTCGCGACGATCTTTAAAGAAAGTTTGTGATAATAACTGTGGATACGAAGAACGCATATAATACGAGAAAAAAGAAAGAGAAATAGAAAGGAAATATTATCTTATGCGTGTTTTTCAAGGATCATCTTTGATTAATTAATGACCACACGTTTAATATTTTTTTTTTTTCGTGACGATCCTTCTAAGACATTTCGTGCTTGTCCCATAAAAAAAATAAAAAGAAGTACATCTTTTTAGCTATGGTTATATACAGTTCTCATTTATTTGAATACATTTTTATTTTTGTTTTGTGTTTTATTTAATATACGTTAACAAAATGATTGCAACTTTTGTTCTATTCTCTATTACAATATTAAAAGAAAAGAAGAAAAAAAAAGAATCAAAACCATTGTAATACACTCTAATACCTAGGACTAGTGAAATAACACGTGATGAAAATAAGCAAAACTACGTGAGTACTTTTTACGTGACCAGGATGAACAAAAAATATATATATATTTAGAAATCAAGGTAAGGATTTCGCGAAAGAATAAATGAAACGAATACAAAACTTAGGGATAAGAAGAGAAGAAGAAATATATCTATTTGAATGAAGAAAAGACAAAAATAAAATCAAATAAAATTAAATCAAATCAAATAACAACCGAATTGTAGGAATAACGAGAAAAAACTGTTCTCGAGTATGCAAAAAAAACACCGTAAGAAAAAGATATTAAAAAAAGAGGAAAAAAAGAAAAGAGAGAGGGGGCCCCCGGGAAGATTTGTCAAGAAGAATATCTAATCAAAGTGGTCCAAACAGGATAATAATTCGAAGAACGTGTCGAGACTTTCGCTCTTATTTTAAAAAATCTTCAAGGATTTGCAAGAAAATTCAAATCGACCTCGATTTATTCGTCATCCCCCCGTAACCCCCGCCGTTGCTCTTTTTACAATCGTTCTCCTATCCGAACTAATACTTCCCTCACGTGTGCTTCGTGCCGGAAGGGTTCTAAAGCCTCGTTTTTGCCGAGAACGTGCGCATGTGCAATAAAGAGAGGAAGAGAAAGAGAAAGAGAAAGAGAAAGAGAGATGGAAATAGATATTACGTCGCTGATAGGAATGTAAGGATCTCATTCTTCTTTCGTACAGCTGTTCTTGAAAGGAAAGCGTGTCTAATCGTACAGCAAAAAGTTTCCAATCGTCCATCAGAAAAGTGCACCAGAAAATACCACAATGAACACTTTTTATATCTATCTATACATATATATATATTTAGATATTTATGGCTTTATATATATATATATATATATATATAATATGTATATATGTGTATAATGTATATATAGTTTTTTATATATTAAAATATATAGAATATTAATTTATATATTGCAATACATAAGTAGAATGTTGCCTAATTTTAACTGTGTTTCTCATCCTTCAAATTTATTCTTTAAAGTCTTTTTGGTCAATAACGGCTATTAATAAATAAAATTAATATAACAAATATATATATATATATATATATCTTACATTTCATATAAATGTGTATACAAATAGTAACATTTAGAGAATTGACGATAAAAGTTTATAAGAATCCAACGAATATAAATATAAATCTAAATAGTACATTTGCCGGTATATTATTATACATACACGTGGACGATGATTCGGTGCTAAATCGTATGAGATGAAAGTACAAATGTTGTAATATATGTATATATATATATATGCATATTCATGTATAATATATGAACCTGTGTGAATTGTCGACAAAATGGTTAGACGTATATCGACCGTTCTATTTTCCGAATAGGTTTGGAAGTAGACGTCGAGAGGCTGTCACTCTATGATTTATACGTTTGTCTGCGCCGCAGGACAAGGTCGTTCTTCCCCCACCCACCCCCTCCTCTACCCTACCCCTCTTCCTCCTTTCAAACCACCTACCAACCCCTTATTCTCACCCTTTCCTAAATTCTTTTGTCGTTCGAATTCTCATCCAGAGGCACGCATTGCAAATATCTTCGATAATTTTTTTCCTTTATTTCGTATCGCTTTGAAAAAACTAAATTTACAAACTTTTTATCCGTTTATTTAATTAAACGTGACTTTTCTATTTTATCAAGACGTCAGTCTCGGGAGTAAATAGATCAAGTTAATGAGTAATAATTAATACGCTGTTGTTGAAACTGTAATGTGCATACTCTATTTTTGTATACCATTTTTTTGTATTATTACCTGACCAATTAGATACGGCTTCTTATGTTTTTTTCCTATGCTTCCTTATGTTTGTCACTGTAGTGAATAATTAAACTTAAACATGAGTTTATATAAAAAAACAATAACGTATAGCAAATAAATTCTTTCATGTAATGTTAAGTATTTTTGATTGTTAAATTAAATGTGTAACGGGTTTTCTTTTTGCAATGATCTAATTTAAAAAATTATTTTTAAATAGTCTTTGTGTTTTTACAGTGAGCACCAATTGAAGATGCAGGACAATTGAAGTATGGAAATGATTAAGAGTACCAGAACAGGATACAAATATTACGTATAATTAAAATGCATAATATTTTTCTTTTTCTCTTATTCTCGCGTAAGTCATCTAATTATATATTTATTTCTCAGACGATGAAACTTTGATTCTAACCGACGAAAGCTTGCTACGAAACTATTGTCGTAACGATAGGCATAGTTTATACATTTCTAACGGTACTATCATATTAATAATCATGAATTCGTGCGGTTAACTGGTATGCGTACGATGATAATATAGCTGTAATATTTCATAGCTAATGGTAATAAGATTTTTAAATATATAATTGCGTTAACTTTACTATAACGCAATACCTCGGTGGTATTAGAACGTATCTAACTGTATGAGAAGATAAAAAGAATTTATTTTAATTTGTATAATAACATGATATTAAAATAGTTTGTTGTTCATTATTACTAATATGTTTAAAAATGCTGTTATTGAAAATTAATAAAGAAAAGATGAATAAACTGTTTCCTTCTTAATAAAATCCTAGACAAGTCTATGACTAAATAAACAACGTTATTCGTTTATTCCTTTTAACAAACGATCAAACAAAAAAATGGAAAAAATAGAAGAATCCTGTGCGAAAATAAATCGGTGACAAGATGGAGGACTTGATGTTAATCACCAATAAAAATCCTTTTTGTTTTTTATCCTGATCATTTACACGACAAATAAATAAAATACACGCGTAGAACATTATTCAGCATCTTCGTAGATTAAAACTACAAAATAAATGTATATATTGGTAAAAAAAAACAAAAAACTGGACTTACCTGTACGTCGAAATGAGTTGTAGTGTCCTGCGGTTGGGGTGGACCTTGTTGCTGTTGCTGTTGTTGTGATGGTGGAGGTGCTTGCGGGGGTGGCGGTGCTTGTGCACCAAACAATTGCGCCGCATGGGAATGAGGATGTTGAAGATGATGCGTTGGTGGTGCCTGGTGATGTTGAAGATGGTGCGGTGGTGCTGCAGCAAACGCTGCCATAAAATGTTCCTCACTTCCGACAACGTCGACACCTGGTTTTAATAAAACTACCCCGGCACCGCCTGCGCTAACTGCTAACGTTGCCGCCGCATTTTTTTGAAATTCTTCTTCACCTGGCGATGGCTGACGACTTCCTGGTGTACGACTGTAGAAGAAGAAAAAAAAGAAAAAGAAATAATTAAAGAAACAATAACGATATTATAATTTGTTCGAATTCATTTGAATTTAATTATTAATTTTTAACGATTGAATATCTGAATTACTTATATAAGAATACTGATAATGACGAAGCTGTTATCGATCGTAAATAAATTTTACAAAAGAAAGTGAAACACTCTATAGAGAGAAGACATGCTTTATCTATATAAAGAGAATGACGTAGTTTCTCCAGATACGAAGAAATCATCGTCGTAAATGTCAGGGACCGCATTGTTGCTTCTGAGATACTAGTTGTAACATAGTTTTAAAGAAAATTATTTTTCTCATTGATATCGCAAGAAAAATTCAAATATCATATTACATAGACGAATACGAAAATCTAGTATATTAAACATAAAAATCTAAATCAATCAAACTAAGGGCCGAATCTTGAAATTTTAATTTCACAATCAAAAATTAGTCTTTATTAGGCTCAACAAAATTCTGTCATAAATATGTAAATATTATTCTTAACTAATAACGATGCATGTAACATAATTATAATGCAAACGATAAAACTTAATTGTAAAATTGATCGCCCTCGTATAATAAATAATCGACGAGTAAATTTAAATTTATAATATCTCTACCCAGCGAATATATAAATAGATCAAATAAAAACGCCCAATATAATATTATTATTTATTATGAAATAATAATTTTAATTTAAAATTGTGTAAAAGATTGTTAATCGATCGAGAGAGAGAAAAAAAATCAAATCTGACGTACCGACGGAAAAGAGAAAACTTATCTTGTGAAAGTGTCGGTAATGTTTTTTTTACAAAGTACTTTTGACCAGAGTCGCAGATGGCGCTAGTTAACGAAAAGTGACAATATGACATAAAACACGTGTACGCGTGATGCCGACGACCGCGTGCAAGCAAAACAACAGCAGCAAACAAAATCAAAGCTTCCACGCCCTTGACAATTTTATCACTGTGACGTTTCTTCTTCTCAGCGTGTCCGGCTAAACCCTGATAAATATTCGCTATTATGCGATATATAACAACATAATACATTTAAATTATCAAATCTGTTAATATGATTGTTTGAAACGTAATATAACAATTTGATAAGCACGTATTCTCCTTCTTTCCTTCCTTTCGCTTATCGACGACGACAATTATTATTGATATTTATACGTATGTATGTTTTTCTCTTTTTCTTGCAAGTATGGAAAAATATTTCAAAAAGTGTTTGCATTCTAATTAATCCTTAATGACTTTTAAGTAAAACCAATAAACAAAAATCAATATGGAAAATTAATAAAATTCGAACGGTGTAGGAAATGAATGTTTCGTTTCTTTTCCTTTTCATCGATCAATACTTACTTGAAACCTTTATCATCGTCAAGACCATTTTGTGAAGCTAATCCATTACCTTGTGGACCAGTATCATCTTTCGAATTATCAAATGGGCTTGCCGATCCTTTATCTTTTTCTTTTTTGTCTGTGTCCGTATTCTATATAGAGGGGAAAAAAACATAAGTATATGTATGTAAATATAAATGAGAAGATTTTATATTTTTCTCTATTTATCAAATTTACCAATCGAAGAGATCCCATTCGAGGTTCTAAATCCTTAGGTGTCGTGGGACTTGAACCAAGAACATATTCCACCATCTTGACTCCCAATCCACCCGTTTCACTTAAAAGAGAAGATCTTATATACCAAAGTTTTGAAATATTAGATCACATTTAAATTTCATAGTATTAATATAAATTCAGCATAATGTCACTTAAATAAATTGAAAAATAACATTTAACCAACCTGCTTCTAGGACTGAGAACAGTCCCAACTTCAGAAGTTTGATGATGATATCCGGTACCAACACCCACTCGTCTGCCCATCGATATTGGTTGTGATACAGCATGATCTATTAGAAAATAGAAAAAATAAAACAAACAAATAAACAAACAAAACTAAAAGATCATATTAATTTGTTAGAAGAAGGGAAAGAAAAAAAAACAAGAAATAAATTATATTTGTTGTTCTCGTCTATTGAAATTTTAATTATAAATCATTGATCGGAACTACCTAGGATAAATTGTCTGTTGAGAAAAAAAAACAGAATCGAGGAAGACATTAAAATTAGCAAAGACCCCTCCTCCTTCTTCTTCTTCTTCCTCCCCCTAGCTATGGAATGTTGGTTAATCGAAGGAATTGAAAAGGGTTAAGGAAGGAGGGGGTGAGAGTAAGGGGGAGGGTTGAAGATTGTCATAGGGTGGATCGGTAGGCACGTCCCTGGCGTTGTTGGGACATTGCCCCTATACCGCCCTCGATGCCGATGCCGGGCGTCTGTCGCCATAGCAACAGCCGCGTTGCACCCATCCTCGTGAGGAGGCGGCGCACACGCAGGAACGTTTCGCATGTGCACGTTCAAATCGCGGAATCAAGTGTTCAGTTTCGCAACACACGTTGCCTGCCACTCTCGCGCCCCAACAACATGCCAACGGTATCGAGATACATCTTCTCTTATTCACCTGCTGCTGCTGCTGCAGCTACTGCTACTACCTTTACAATACTACATTTCACTCAAGCTGGAGGAACAATTATTTCCCCTCCTATTCATTCAATAATGTGAACAACGAAAGTGAAAGCAAGACTTTGGCTGACTTTGTGTGTGTTGTGGCTAACTTTAATCGTAGATTTTGTAATCAATAATTAAACTCATTTTTCATACGACATATACGATGCCCCGTCAAATGCATCATCGTTGAATCAACATACGATTGTATTCAAACCCTATATCGATCGATCGATCGATCGATCGCATACAAATATTTATAACTCGGAATAGATGGACATGGTGACCTTTGTAAAATAATGATCGAAGAATAGAATGGTAAGGTAAACAGGATCGTTTAAGACGTAACGAACGAAGGTATCAAAATTAAGATGAATAATTGGTTTGATCCAAGGTAACGGGATCGATCATTTGAAATGTAACATATGAAAATACCTGAAGTACTCCAAGTAGAATCTCGCCACATTTGGTGGTCGCCCAGGTGAAGTATCCCCCCACCACCTTTTACGCCACCCTCGTCCTTGGAACCGCCTTCGTCCACACCCCAAAGCTTTTTTGCCGAGGGAGCGATCTAGAATATTAAAAAACAATGGTTATAGATCGGCAGTTGGATCGAACATATTTCTTACTTATCTATGTAAGAAATAAATTCATTTACACATTTTTATAAGAGATGAAACTACACAAGTTTTCTTATTTAATCATATGTAAATATCAGAAGTGTGTGTGGGTTTACAAAATTACGGACAATATTATAATAAGTAAGACGTAAAAAATTATTGTCTTCCATTTAAAAACAATGTTTCTTAAATGTATACTTATATCATTTATATTAATAAACATTTGACAATACGTATGTCGAGTCTGCTCGACCAGAACCCAAAATTTCGAGCACACGACACCCCAAATATACACATACATACATACATACTTATTTATTTATTATATTTCTACGTATAAATATTTAATTTTGTATTTGTTAATAGGGATATTCAGAATTAAAAATGGATCGAATAAAAAATGAATTTATTGATCGTTTATTCGTGCAAATCCCACCTGTTTTGGTTAAGAGAAAACAAAAGTGTAGTTTCCATTCGGGACTTAACTACGTATAGTTGTTCGCCGAGGGGCCGTTGCACCGATCCTAACCTCACGCAACTTAAGATCCATGACGTAATAGAACGCGGTAAAAAGAGAATCGAGGAAGAGAGAAACACGAAGACGCACGAGGATCTCGGAATTCTCTATACAGGTGTATTCCGATACGTGTGTGCCGTGACAATGGTACGATATAACGTGGACAGAGAACGCATGTACTATATACCTAATGTAAATGATAATCTAATGCAATAGTACAGGAACGAATCTATTGATATCAGTAGAACATATACTTCTAAAACTTTGAATTAAAAAAAAAAAAAAAAAGAAAAAAAAAAAAGAAAAAAAAAACCTAGAATTCGCATGATAAATTAAATCGATTAATTTTTTATGGAGTACATAAAAACTTTAACAAAAGAATTATACCCCTAATTAGATTGAATTTATTTACTCTCTAAGTATTAATTTGATGAAAGTAAAATGAAACGCGGTGTCAGATATCAAGAAAAAGTATTAATAGAACAAAATTTTATTACGCAAAAGGCAAAGAAAAAAAAGAATAGTCCTGGTTGTTTCGCATTTGTACCAGGGATAGGGGCAGGCAGGCAGATGATCCGTCCACTTCGATCGATCATTTTTCCTATGGGATTGTAACCGGTTTACAAAGCCGCATAACTTGTTCGATTTTTATCAAATCCTCAGTTTGTCAATCAATTCATTTCAAAAACGAACGGGACGGACGAATCGGGGGGCTCCGTTAAGTACAAGTCGTTAAATCGAACCGATAAGGGTTAGATTTTGTCGAGATACCAAAAGCCAAAGAAGAAGAAGAAAGAAAAAAAGAAAGAAAGAAAGAAACAAACAAACAAACAAACATAATAGTTCGTTGCGATTCAACGTTCGATTCAACAAAACACAACGTTCAAGGAAAGCTGGCAATCCCTTATATCAAAAGAAGATAAATCTCAGCTACGTGATCTGAATTTAAAATAGAGAAAATGTTTTCATTCGGAGCAGACAAAAAAAAAAGGAGAAAATAAAAAGAGAAATAAAGACAGATAATAATAATAATAATAATAATAAAAATAAATAAATAAAAAGAAAAGGGAAAAATAGAAGAGATCGAATGGTCTCGATGAAACGTTTCGCATCGATCAAAACTTGTGGATATAATTTAAAGTAAGGAGTAAAGAGAGAAAGAGAAAGATAGAGAGAAAGAGAGAGAGTAAGGGTAAGGCTCGGTCAGCCGGGGATGATATGCCGCGAGTATCGACCGCGACGCCGGCCGGTGGAGACGCTTTCCACATCGCGACGCGTGGGAGAGAGCGAGAGAGAAGGAGAATGACGGGAATACCACCACCTACCCCCACAACCTCATCCTCCGCATCCTCCGCATCATCATCCTTCTCCACCTCACTTCACCACCGTTGCAAATGGTTTTCTCCGTCTTGCTACCGTACCGCGCGGGGCGCGCAACCCTCCGCGCGGCTATTCCCCCCCCGCACTGGCCCCTTTCAGGCGCGTCCACCCACTAGATGGAGAGAGAAATTCTTCCTCCCACCAAAGCACGCCTAGCCGTCTACTCCCCCCCATCACCGCGACCACAAGCAAGCAAGCAAGCAGGCAGGCAGGCGGTCTTCCGACGCGCACCGTGGACGTCGCTAAACAGCCACGGGGCCACCGACCCCTCCCCAGGCCCCCGGCCACGGGTCACGGCCACTGTCCGCGCGCGTTAAAGCACCAACCAAACAAATTCCCCACCCCCCATTGTCTTTCTCATTCTATAAACTCTCTTTATTTATTTATTTATTTGTTTGTTCTTTTTTTTTTCTTTTTTTTTTATTTTTTTTTTTTTATTTTTTATTTTATTTTTTTTACTTATTTCTTTTTTCTTCCTCTTTACTTATCGGAACTATGGCTACAAACGCTCTTTCTATTGTACTCTCTCTTATTGATATCTGTATTTAAATAAATAAATAAAATAAAATAAAAATAAAAAAATCGAAGATTGAACTTTTCGTGTTGTGTACACATAACACCTCGACAAAATTCGTGACGAAAGTGATGATGGTGTCGTCGTCTCTGTCAGAATCTCGATAGATTTATATTTATGTTTACATTATTACGATACTATCGGAATCTCGTGCGGAGATAATTACGTCACGCGATTTCTTGTATGCCTAATGTAATATGTTGGTGTGAATCTTCGAACGTAACGACGTATAATGACGTCGTCGATACAACACACTAGAGACTCTTATTATCTCACTCGTGGATTTATGAATTCGAGTACTAGATCTAATATAAACCGATATGCCTATATATCTTACAGCTGCTTATGATAATGATGATGATGATGATGACAATGAATACATTCTAAGATTATACGAATCTTGTGAATCTCGTAAACGTTCGATAAGAAATAATGACTATGATAACAACGAACAAGTTGACGTCCTTGTCATACGCATTCAGTGATAGGTCACGGGAAACGTGATGCGTTTAGGTTCAACGACACGTATGTCACACCTGTATGTGTCTACACTACTTCTCGTAAGTCTAGGAAATCAACAACAAATGAAACAACGTCATGCATATTATTTGTTAATGTGTTGTGGATGACTCACATACGGGATGTCCCAAAAGTCGATTTACCGAAGTATATAATTATTTTTAACAAATATTTTTGTCAATTATTTACAGTGGAAGCAACGCGTGTCCATAATTTAGTTAAAACACTGCACTCTAACTATAAATTCATATATTAGAATGAAAAATTAAAAATATTGCAGTTTTATTAATAAATTAATATTGATTTGTTATTTGTTGTTCTTCTCTTGGGACACCTTGTACGTAGGGGGAGTTGACAAGTTTTGAGCATAAAAAAAGAAACAATCCCCTTTTTCGGTCAAACTCACTTTTACTTTTAAGAAAAAGTAAGTTTTTTTTGGTTGATGGTTCAAAAATTTTCAGATCACTCTCATATGTTCTTCTTCTTCTTGTGAATTTGTTAATACTTCATTCTATACTACTATAATCGTTAAATTTGTTTACGATGTTAATATTTGTTTTTTGAAGGATCAATATCTAAAAGTTTATTCTACGTTATAAATAAATCAATAACTAATTCATGTTTATAAGAAGAGATAATTTCGATAATAAAATTCGTCAATAACATTATCAACGTTTACGCGTTTTATTTACACATAATTTGTAATTAATTTGTTTATTCAATGTTATTTAATTGTTAAATGTTTAATTTTGGTAGATAAACTTGTTAAATTGAAACATTAATTGTTTCATTTAACAATTGCGTTTAATATTTCAAATGATTGTGTGTGGTAAATAAATTATATCCATTAAATGCAAAATTGAATATATACAAAATATAATTAAATTAAATATCGTATTAATTAAATTATTGAGTTCTGCGATTAATATAAATAAAATTTAATAACAAACTCTAATCTAAAAAAAAAAAAAAAATACCCTAATCACGAGAAAACTAGGAAAGAAAAAATACCTAACAAAGTTAGGGAGAAAGAGAGAGAAAGAGAGAAATGTTGTGTATGATAACCTCAAAGAGGAACAACGCAAAAGAAAAAGAAAAAAAAGAAAAAGAAAAAAAAAAGAAAAAGAAAGGAAAGGATAGGAAAGGAAAAATAAACCGGTAAGAATTGGCGGAGAGCGCGCGCGTGTCCAAGCGCGTTCCATACGATGCGCGCGACATAACTCTGCGACTAGAGAACGACCATAACCTAAAACCGAATTTATGATTTATTACTCGTGGGAGCGCATTCGGCGATAATACGCGTTAGCTGCTCTTCTCGCAGGACGAATACAAATGCAAATGAAGAATATAAATTGGAAACGATAGATATATAGATTTTTGATAAGAGAAAATAAAAACAGAAAGAGATAACGATCGAGATGGATGGGGTTGATATAAAGGAATTAAGAAACGAGATGAGATGGTTGTTTGGTTTGTAAATACCATGTCGGCTCCCAGATCCTTCATATCGTAATAAAGGAATAAGTCCCCCGGTGGTTTCATCCAGTCGCCTGTACTGGTGCTTGCACCCTGGCCGTATCCTACACCGAAACTCTCCACCGTATCCGAAGTAAGTAGAACTCGTTGCGTCGTTACTACCACTGTTGTTGTTGTCGTTGCTGGATTCGCCGTTAACCCCGTTTCGTTGTGGTAGCACAAACAAACGCGCGCCGGACGAAAAGAAACTCAAAGCGGCGCAGCACTCTCTTCTTCTTCTTCTTCTTCTCACATGCACTGCTCGATCGATAGGAGAGAGAGCAACAAGAGGACACAACGAGGAAGAATACTTTTTTTCAACAAGAGATCGACCGATGATGATCAAGAGCAAATAAGACACGAAAAAGGTTAATGAGATGGTGTTGGTAAATGTAATGATGTGGTAAGTGATTGTGGTTAGAGAGACGCCGAGGATTACGCCTGTCTGTCTCTCTGTCTCTCTCTCTTTCTCACTTTTTGTTTTAAAAGGGCGGCCCCCCTCCTGCCGGTGCGTCCAATAACTCCTACGAAGAGAGAAGGTGAAGGAAATAGGGTGGACGATGCGATGCCGGTTGTGATCTAACTCGTCGCACTACGCCACCACCACCTCTCCTATCCTGCGCCACGACTCGACACGATAATTTGTTCTTATTTTCTCTTTCTTTAATCTTCTAATCCTTTTCCTCTCTTCACCTTTTCTACTTTCTTATCAAAGGATAAGAAGAAAAAAAACGTGCACGATCCGTCTGTCCGTCTGTCTGTATCGTATCTCTCGCTCTTAAAGCCGGCAAGCCAACCGATGAGCAGGATAGGGATTTAGTGACGTAGAAACGGCACAAAAGAAAAAGAAAGAAAGGGATAGACTAATAAAGAGAAACACGGAGAGAGACGAAGAGAGACGGAAAGAGAAAGAGAGAGACGAGCGCGAGAGATAGGGAATCCTTGGGTCCGCCCGTTCAACGATTCAACACCAAAGGTGTACGTAAACCGATGCTAACGCCGCTATCTAAAGCCTTCTTCCGTGTTACTTATTTCCTAAGCTTTTCTTTCTTAACACCACCGACACACCGGAAAAGCTCTTTTCCCCTAATCCGACACTATCTTCCTTCTTCCTTCTTTTCCTTTCCTTTCCTTTCCTTTCCTTTTTCCAGCTCACAAATCCAATACCTTTCTCTTCTCCAATCACGCACACTTTGCAGCACACTATTTTCACACTACGCGAGGAATACGAATTTTATTTTCCAGGAGAATATACACGGGAGCTTTCCAAATCGATCGAAACGCGTTAACTCGAGCAGCTTCACGTTCGTCCTAGCAGCACTAGCAGCAGCATGTCGCGGAGAATGCGCGTTGTCTTTCAAACTTTTTTCGGGGTAATTGCTCGGCGTTTTATTTCTAGGATTATTACGAATAATAGCTTAGACACCCCTCGTTTAAAGCGAAAATTTTCTTGTTCAACCGGCCTCCCTGCGCTGCTGGACGAGACGAACTGATCGTCCAAATGAAACAAAGAACGACGCGCGACCCTAGCGCACTCTGACGTTGACGGTAAATAACTAGATCTCTTTCTTCACCCCCCACCCCCACTATTTGCCAGCTACCACGCGGCGGGTCTACTCGCTCCAACCAATCAACGAATTTTCAAGAAAATTCGCGCCTACCCTTCGTCCAAACACATTCGTTGTGTTATGCTATTCTTTTGAGCCTCGCCTTCCTCCCTCTCACGGTAAATTCAAGAGTTTCTCACCGCGTGGACAAACTCGATTTAACGAGTCAACATTTAGATTTTTTCTTCTTTTTAATAAAATATGCGATGTTATAATTTAAAGATATAAGCTCGATATAGCAGAGTATGATGAAAGAAATTACAGAACGACTAAAGCAACGAATTACCTTGCACAATAAAATTATAAAAATTAACCCAATTTATCTGCGACACCGTTAGAATATAACAATCGTCTAATGATATTTAGACAATAAAACGATTAAGCTCAACGATAAGATGTTTCAAAAATCGACTAATGTAATAAGTTTTATCAATCACATTACAATGACAGTCACTGTTTTAAACGTAATTATCTTCTTACCACAAACTATCTTGAATGTTCGAATTTTTATATGCGACTCTAAGAAAACCGCCAAAAACTTCAAGCAGCATTCTTTTTTTTTTAATTAAATGGCGCGCGAAATACAAATTGACAAATTCCATTCGACGATACGATCAAATTCTTGCACAAGGAGTAATAATATCTATCTTAATTATTTCTTCGAGTATAAACAACGAAGTAGCCAAATTTCAACCTTGACATGATTTTTCCAAATTTACACATCGAGTGGGCCTTGTCCCCCCGTGACGCGCGAAATCAACCATAACCTAAATTGATTTATTTGATTTAAATACACCTAAAATTTGTAATTATCGAAATATAATTCGCGATAGACATTCCTACAAGAAATTATTAATGTCAAAATGAAGAGTACTCTTTACAATCGATTATAAACATGTTATCTGTTACCATATTGTTTGATGTTAAAATGATAATATTATTATCGATTTATAATATCTACCAAAGAATATGAAAATAATGTATTTTTAAATACACGCTCTTAATGAAAACATCATAATTCTATAAAATACGTATCTATATATTAAATGATGCAAATACATAATGATCCCATGTGAAACAATATGAATCAATTTATGCACAAGTTTAAAAGCTCTACTTAATTTATGTGCAATATAATAGACAATATTGATATATAAAGTATAATAAGGAAAGAGATGAGATCTGTATAATTTATAACTGTATGATAGAATCTATATGCATTATTTATTTTAGTTGCTTTGTCAAATCGGAACTTTTAAATGAATTATCATAGCTAAATTGGTTTATGCCACAATGTATACGAGTGTGATTTAAAGATTCGTGTTAAAATAAAACCTCAATATTTCTTCTAGGAAATCAAATTTCTCTTAATTACTACGACATAACCACTTATATAAGATTAATTTTGATCACATAATGTAGTACTTACTTGTCCATTTCTAAATTGCTGCTGCTGTTGCTGCTGCTGATGCTGATGATGAAAAAGTGCAACTTGTTGTTGTGCCGTCATTTGATTGTTAAGATAAACCAAATGCTCTGCTCCAGGAGCTCCGCTCTAGCAACATACAGAATTTATTAATTATTTGTACACCAATAATGAGTACCATAATCAATAATATTTATATATCGCACACAGGAAAAACCATATAAAATTACCTTGAGTTGCATTTGATGAATCTCATATGGTAAATGTATGTTATTCATTGTTTGTAAACTCAATTGTTGTGGTTGACTTTGTTGAGGTATACTGAGTTTAGTCATGGGATATTTCCACTTTTCTTGATTCTAAAATCATTCACAAAATTATATAATATTTTATATTATTGTTTACCTTTCATTATAATAAAACCATTCAAGATTTACTTACATTATCGACAATTGTATCATCCGCTAACGTCCATGTTCTTGGTGCTTGTTTTGTTTGAAAATTAGCAGATTGTGCATTGAATTCTGGTTCGGTAGGTCGTTGAAACACGTATCCAACCATTGCATCGTCTTGAGTTCTACTAGCTCCAATCTGATGAGCTTGACCAGGTTGTATTCGCATACTGTCACCACCTGCCATGGCTTGACTGCACTGCTCTGCATCCTTTTAACAATAAATGATTCCACGTTTATGACAATGACGCTTATTAGATACACCTAATATTTCAGAATTTCAAACATGAAGAAGCAATTGTGGGAAATATATTTTCCCCCAAAATCGTTTATAATATACTTATTTACATTTATTTTGTAATATAATAATATATCTTAAGCAAAGAATATAACCAATGAGTTTTTCATGAACAATATAAATTATTTATTAGTCGAATATAATAGCTTCGTACTCAAATATGTAGAAACCATACAATTACATGTTGCATTTATCTTTTTTAAACGCAATTAATATGATTCTATATTATTGGAAGAAAACTAATAATCCTATGTCAAATATACTAACACAACTTATTGTTAGTTAATCAAAGTGACTCAGACGTATCAAACCATTGGTCATTAATATAAACTTTCGTATATTTCTTAATTGTATTGAAGAAACACTCGTTAAAAACTAATTTAGCTGTTTATTCTCCTGATTTTGATTGGAATAGAAAAGAAAGTATTAAATATGAAGAAGGTTAAGTAAAAAAGAGACAGAGAGAGAGAAAGAGACAGAGAGAGAGAGAGAGAGAGAGTGACAGAGATAGGTAGACAGCAAAAAGATAAAGAATTGAAGGAAAGAAAGAGAGAGAAAGAAAGGGAAGGGGAAAAAAAGAGAAAAAGAAAGAAAAAAGAAAAAGAGAAAGAGATATAGGTAGGCAAGCAGCAAACAGAGAAAATAAAGAGAGAGGAAGAAGGGCAATAAGAGAAAATAATAGAAGAAGAAGAGGAAAGAGAGAGAGAGAAAGAGAGAGAGAGAGTAAGAGAGAGAAAGAAAAAAATATTTTCTTACCGTGGGTATGTGGCCGTTGGCTGAAGGATGATGCAGTTGTATTGAAGGTGCCGGTTCACCACCGGCGCCAGCGGTGCTCGCGCCGAGCCACTTCATCGTCCTGTCAAACCCGCAGCAACAGCCGTTCTTCCGCAGGCACACACACGCGCCGTACGAATGATATCGTTTAAAACGAGCGAATCAAGCAAGCTTATGAGTGAGCGAGCGAGCGAGCGAACGAACGTATAAACGGACGAACGAGCGACCGAGCGAGTGGCCGACACACCGACCAACACTTCGGAACCAACTAACGAACGAACGAACTACGAACTGACCAACCGAATGAGCGAACGAGCGAGCGTCCGCAAATCGAAAGGTTAGGCTCGCTACGAAGAACCGGCGTTTGGTCGACGCAGCCACGACGACGCACACGATGCTGACTTCTCTCTCACTCTCTTTCTGTCTCTCTTTCTCTTCAATGTCCGCTACGTTTCTGCCGCAATAACATGTTCCACGCGTGGCGCGTTAAATGCGTTACATCTCTTTTCTTCTTCTTCTTCTTTTTCTTCTTTCTTTATTTCTTTATTTCTTCCTCTATTTGTCTATTTCGCTTCCTTTCCCTTTCTCTTTCCTGTTATTTCCACAACGACGACGACGACAACGACAACGACAACGACAACGACAACGATGACGACGACTACGGCGACAATGACGTTGACGAGTTTAACTATAACTACTATTACGATTATGATTACTACGAGGACGAGGACAAGAGCGAGGACGACGACGGTGAAGATGAAGGAAAGGAAAAAACGATAATGACAACAACAACGAGTATATGCAACGCGAACGATACGAGGACGATCGACAAGAAAGGAACAACTCCAAGGGCGATATATTTACGATCGCTTGCTGAACGCTAGCGAACGCCAGCCAGCGCAGCCAGCAATGGCAGCTGCTGCTCTTTTGTGGCGCGCGCTTACTGCCGGATTTTTTAACAACATCCACCACACAGAGACGCGATGCACTATACAGATTATATCGTCACGTAAACGATCACACACACGCACTGTCATGCACATACACGTGCGACATAACAATTGGAAAGATCTTCACAGTACACATAGAGAATTAGAAAACAGAAAAAATGGGGTAGAAAAGTAAGAATTGAAGTAGAAAGACGCTACTTTGGATTTATTTTTCCGAGAAAAGTCTCAAGTAACAATGTCGGACAATATAACCTCTCTATCTGGTCGAAACGAAAAAACTTTAAGCTCCGTCAAAAATCGAAAATGTAAGGAACAAGGCTAGGAAACAAAAGACAAAAGAAGGATAAAAACAAATTCCAAAAGTACCACGAAAATATCCGATTACGTACTCGATAAGGAAAAAAAGCAATTTACTTAAAACTTGATAAAATAATTAAAATAAAAAGAAAAAAAGAGAGAGAGAGAAAAGGTACGGGAGAGGAGGAACTGGATAAAATTAAGTAGAAGGCCAAGGAAAGTTGAAAACAAATTTCTTGTATCTTCTCTTCGTTCTCGTATGCTCGAATAATATTACTAATTACAACTCGAAGTATTGAAAAAGGAAATAGAGACACAGACAAGGAAAATAATTTAATAAGTAATATAGATTTTATTATATTTATTAATACATCAAGAGTTAAGATTTGATATATACATTACTTTTTTATTCTATCACTGATTCATCCAGAACTCTAATATTCAGCTTTTAAACCTTACCGATTTGTTTCAAATGATATAATAATGTTGGAATAGAAATGTCAAACCTTGCTTATACCTTGAGATATATCCGCTTCCATTACACCTTTCAGTTCATTATTATCCACCTTGCTCTTAGGTCGCTCACGTGGTTCATTTTGAAAATCAAAATTGTTAAACCGAACTTGTCGAACCATCGACGTACTGTGCGTTCATTAGCCACATCCTTGTAAACATTTTGTTGATACTTTGAATTGTCTGTATTATATTAGTTCCACGACGAAACTCATCCGTAAACAACGCGAATTTTTTATTTATTCATGAAAATTTAATCTGCAAAAGGCAATTCGATGAACAATTACAAACCAAACATACATCTGAAGGGTTGATGATGTACCTTCCTAATAAAAAATAAACAAAGGTCAAAGTGTAATATCGAAGAAATCGAGTATCAAACTTGATACTAAGGATAATTGGACATTTCATATGTAATGACCTAATATCTCCCCTTCTTCCTCTCTCCATATATAATGCGTGAATGTGTATGAAATCGTGTATGCAATTTTTACCTCGGCGGGAAGAATGATTTAGAATAATTCATTCTTTTCCTTCTAACCTATTTTCTGTGTTTCTTTTTTCTTATCCTATCACGTGCGTTCTTCTTCACTTACAGCACAATTTATTAAAAATTAAGAGCTTAAAAAACACTATTCACAGGTACAACATTTGTAGCCGCCGTACGTGTTTGTGCGCGCAAGAATCCTGCATGTTTTTAGGGTTAAGTAAAAAAAATTACGCGCAGTGAGGGAAAGAAGGGCGCATTTCTGTGTTAAGAAATGCTTGCTTTGCCACGATGTAGACAATAATATGTGTGGTCACCTTTAAAATTTCTCCTTAGTTTTCTTTTTTTACGAATTATTATTTTTCTTCTTTTTTCGTTCGTTGCATTATAAAATATTATTTGGTTTTTATATTTATGTGAATGCTTTACGCACCATATCATCATCGTGATTCTTTGAGAATACTGTAATCTCGTTGGTTATTACTAGACAGGAAACAACCAATGAAAACACCGTATTGTGTTCTTTTTGCGAACGATTATTATATCTTTCCAATTCACTGATTGGTTGGTCCAATTAAAATGCTGCAAAATTGATAGGGATTATATAAAAAACTATATATGTTAATAAGTATAAAGTAAATTTGGTCGTGTTATCTTATTTGTTTCCTAATACAATTATCAATTCGATAAAAAGTTGGATTAAGTTTGTAATTAAAAAACAATTAACTTAACAGATATTGCTATAATTATTACGATAAAATTTATTTCAAATTAACTTTAATTAATAATAATAATAAATTATTATTATTATTCTTATCTAGAGTCCTAATAACTATTGATATAAACATAAACAACGTCTCTATGACACATCGAAATAAATAATAACATAGCAAATATTATTAATTAATTGGTTCCAAAGTCGAATCATTTTCAATGTAGAGAAAGGGTTACTCAATGATGTTAGTGAAACTAATTTTATCTGCAAAATCGAGCAAAAAGGATAAAAACAACACATGATATAAAGTAATGGCGCTGTCATGCACGCAAAAGCGGAAGTAATTATACTATGATCGAGCTAGTACCTATTTGATCTTAAAATTGTGAGTTTTATATTTGATTGATTTCTTAAATAACAATTCTCCAATTAGGTATAATCTGTAATTATCAAGATTTTGTATATATTCACGTTACGAGAATAAATACTAATTCTTATGATGAACTTGTTTCTCTCAAGTACTCGATATATGTCTATGTAGTATTATGATTTTGTGTATGATCATGTGTCATGCTTATTACGTATCTCTAATGAAAGATAATAAACAATTAACAATTATCTTGTTACAGCGTAGAAGATACATCGATAAAAATATTATTTAATTCTTTCTCATAACGCGTGTATATTTATTTAAAAATATATTCTTTTAATTTAGACTTATCAAAATGTCAAATATTGTCAATCAATAGTAGTAATAATTTCTTATAAATTTGTTGTAATATAATATAATAATTTGCTATTTTAATAATAAATTATCATTAAATGTGATTTCAGATGAGATGAAATGCAATAAATGGAAGATTTTCATTCCAATAATTTAGAATGGCAACATTTTGGTCAGGGAGACCTGGATGGCTAGGTAAATTGGGAATAGCTTTGCTAGCAACGTGGCTGTTAATATTAATTATATCTGTTCTACACGTTTTCAAAACAAATTCTATATCATCACAAGATGGGACTCCTACAAATAAAGAAAATGCTCAACGTTTAGCACAAATGATTAATGATTTTGAAATTATTAAGAAACAAAATGATGCTTTAAAAAATATTATACTAAGGTATGTAAATTTGTACGTGTATCAATTTTATTGTAATTGAGTTTTGAATTATTGAAGTCAATATAATTATTAGGGATGGAACTAAATCTTTACAAGGAGATCATTTGGGTTCAGCTCAAGAAAGAGCTGATAGAGCTTCAATTTATTATGATCTATTGGATCAGCATGTTGGATCTAAAAATAATATACCTTCTTCGGAATACGAAGAACTGCGGCGTAAAATAAGAAATGATGTACAAGAAATGTGGTACGTAAATTTTCTTAAAAAATAAGTAAGAATTTATTTTTAATACATTGTTGTAACAATGTTTATTACTTCGCCTAATTTATAGGTACTATATGAATGCTGTATTAACAAAATTCAAAAAGCACATAGACGAATTTTCTTTTGAACAAAAAGAAAAAGAAATTCAAGATGCAGTAAGTAATATTTGGGAACATAAAAAGTCTCTTATTATGGATGTAGATAGATTAACGAAAGCTGACGGTCATGAAGAATGGCGGAAAAAAGAGGCTAAAGAATTATCGGATCTTGTCCAAAGTCGATTCAAGTAAGATGGAATATTATTTGAGGTATTTGTACTCTAACTGTTGTATACTTAACGTATTTATATTTCTTTATTAAGGTATTTACAAAATCCTCCCGATTGTAATAAAGCAAAGAAGTTAGTATGCAGTTTAAATAAAGGCTGTGGTTTCGGTTGCCAGGTAAGTTATATTCAATAAATCAAAGAAGATCATATCGTTTGAATGTATATGTGATCGATCGTATATAATTTAATTACAGATACATCATATTACTTACTGTTTTTTGGTTGCCTACGGAACGGAAAGAACACTTGTAATAAAGTCAAAAGGATGGAGATATCGTAAGGAAGGTTGGGAATCAGTTTTTAAGCCTCTTAGTGATACATGTTTATCCGTAAATGGTGTATCTTATGCTAATTGGCCCGGTGATTCTTCTAAACAAGTTATTTCCTTGCCAATTGTGGATAACGTTTATCCCAAACCTAAATTTCAACCTCCAAGTGTACCAGCAGATATAGCGGAAAGGTTAAAGAAGCTTCATGGCCATCCATTAGTTTGGTGGGTGGGACAAGTCTTAAAATACTTAATGCGACCTCAAGATAATATGCAAAAAGTATTAGATAACGCAAAAGAGAAATTAGGTTTTAAAAAACCAATCGTTGGCGTTCACGTTCGTAGAACCGATAAAGTCGGTACTGAAGCTGCATATCACGACATAGATGAGTATATGATTAAAGTAGATCAATATTTTGACCAACTGGAAACAAAACCAGATGTAAGACGAGTATTTTTGGCTAGCGACGATCCAAAAGTAATAACAACAGCAAGAAGTCGCTATCCCAATTACGAAATTATTGGTGATCCTGAAATAGCTGAGACAGCATCAGTGTCAAAACGTTATTCGGACTCATCTTTACAAGGAATTATTATAGATATACATCTTTTGTCTTTAAGTGATTATCTAGTGTGTACATTTAGTTCGCAAGTATGCAGAGTTGCGTACGAATTAATGCAAACTTATTACCCGGATGCATATAATAGATTTTCATCGTTGGATGATATTTATTACTACGGTGGACAAAATTCGCATCCTCATATAGTTATTATGGATCATAAACCAAGAAAAAGTGGCGAATTGGAATTGAAGGTTGGTGATCTAATCGAAGTATATGGAAATCATTGGGATGGATATTCCAAAGGTTATAATACTAGAACTAGTATGACAGGACTATTCCCTAGTTTTAAAGTGAAAAATCCTGTCGATGCCGTTGACTTTCCAAAATATCCAGATATAATGTTACACGAGAATAAAGATAAGAAATAAGACATTTTTCTATTTTGCCAATAGACAAAAATAATGATGAACAAATCATTTCCATTGCATTTCATTAACTGCTTGCAGAGAACTGTAGTTAGCTCTTTGAATTCAAATATACTATCATAAGAAAATATAGTATGACTCATGATGTATATATTTTGCTATTTACAATTGAAAAGAGTCAGTTATTATATATTCTATATATATATATGCACGAATTGGGATAAAAACAAATAGATCATATTTATATTTAAGTGCAATCACTGCTGCAAATAATTGTATTTATGAAAGTTATAGAATATAATTGTACGCATTAATATATTATTACTGTATACAATTATACGATCATTAAAGTTGACAATATAGAAGAAATACAATAAGTAAAATACAATTGTTTAAAAAAAATGTTTTGACAGTAAGTAGCGTACAAAAGAATTTGTTACTATTTAATTGATATAGAAAAGCATGATTGTTAATTTCATCAGAGTGTCTATCTCGTTGATTTCATTATTTGTTATATATTATATATTAATTTTTTCTATTGAGAAAAAGAAAAAACGTTTATTCCATTTCTTATATATAAAAAATTAAAAAGGAGCGATTATAAAAAATGATAGAGAAATACAATGTTTCGTGCAATACGTTTATAAAAGATATTAAATCGATGATGTAAGAGTGATACACTATTGTTTATTAAACAAATATCATATTGAACAAAAATTTTATCCATGGTCAATCCGTATGTTGTATAGAATATACTTGTAAATAAAATTACATGTCATTTTATCTTTTTTTATAGCATTCTCCAACATTATATCGTTTTTTAGCAATTAACATTAACGTAATCAAAATGTCGCAACAATTTGTATTATTAGTGTATCACATGATTTTATATCTCTCTTTTATATGCACGTAGAAATTATTTTTAAGAATTATTTTTTACATAAACGATATTTTGAAACTGATAATATTACAATGATTAAATAGTTTATGAAAGAAAAAATAAATACATACTTAACATTCATGCACATCGAGCTGAGCCATAGAGGCCTATTTGTATTTAGAATAACACGCGTACGTGTGCGCGCACATACGATATAGATAATATTGTAATATATTTTATATTGTATACTAATTATTAATAACATTTGTTACATTATTATAAAATTCAATTTGATTTTTAATAAATATTTAAGCTGTGAGATGATATTTTATAAATTAACAAATACAGGAATTAAACAAACATAAATATACGTAAACATATTCATAAACATATATATATATTAATAAAATGTATTTATATGTGTTCACTCTCCTCATGAATTTAATCATTTAAAGAAATATCATAATCTAATTGTCAACTGTCAAGCTTGCAATTGTCATGTGGTTGTATGATGGAACTGGGTTCTATGAAACAATGGTCCAGAGACCATTTTTTTACTCGTCGGTTTTACTCGTGACATCACTATTGACTTCCGAATCTAATTGCTTGACAAGATCAACAACTTTTCTTATCACATGGTTACATTTTTTAATTTTGCATATCTTACTGGACAGGCTAAAAATTTAATCAATTTTTCACAATAAATATTTCTACCTTTTTACAAAAAGTGTATAGTTACGGTGATATTCAAATCCAAGTATTGTCTAGATTCGAATTGACCCTGTGTGCTCTTAATGACGGTTAGTAGCCACGGTTAGTAGCCACGGTTAGTACACTCAAGGTTACTCGTTTTTAACGATAAAATCAAGAACTACGTAACTCCAAGTTTATTTAAGTTAGGGTAGCGTAAGTAGGAATATTACTGTATAACTACTTACTCTAGTTGAAACGAATCCGCAACTGTTCATGGAACAATAAAATTTCTAACGAACTTTCGTATATTTTCATTTAAATAAACAGTTGAAAAAAAAACGAAGAACGTGATCTTTCGCGGTTGTTTTCATAATATACATCGATTTGATTACAATCGATAGATCATAAGTGTAGTATCGCGAAGGTATCGTAACGGATTCGCAACTAACTTCATTTAAAAGTTGTAAATTTAACGATCCAGAGAGGTGAGAAAGGTAAATTAATACTTTAATATATTGACGCGTTAAATGTAATATAATCAGTTGATGTTCAAACAATGATTAATTACATTTCCTATTAGTTTTCCTCGTCGATGAGAACGAAAAAACATCAACATCTTTGTCTTTAATTGTTATACGAATCGCAAGTGACTTGTCGATTATCATATCGAAGGTTATATCGTTCTTTATTTATTGAAAATAACTTGGTATTTAAAGCAAGTGTTTAACCTTTAAATGCTCATGACTTCGTGTGATCTGTTGCAGTGTGTAAGTTGATATTAACTTTGAAAAATATCATTTTAAACTATAATTCAAATATCAGATATGATACGTTTAAAAGAATTCACTGATGTATTTTGAACAAAATAATTTCTACATATATATATATACAATTGCTCATCATTTCTTTCCTTTGTTTACGTAAGCTTGATAATTTATGAAAATATTAGATTTATTTAAAAAGGAAACGCTATCTATTTATTGTATTTACATTGTTGGAATATAAGTCAGATACTTTTCTAGAATAAATATTATATAAAAACGTAATTATAAAATGGTATATAAGAGTGTCTAGTTATTTTTCAGTGACAATGTCAAAAACTCATATACCTACTCGTTTTAATGGAGAAGCTGACAATTTTTATGACCCTAATTTTACTTTGGACGTTAATAAAAGAATGAGAGTCCCTAAAAGTATTAGAGTAAATGGAGATTATACAGACGAAGACATTTCGACTATGAATGGTTCTGCTTGGAATCAAGCGAACTCAAACGAGAAGCTTGAAATGCATGTACCAGATAGGATTCTTGTCGTAGGCAAGTACTTTTATATATTTTTTACATCGTTATATTACATTACGTTATATTTATTCCTTGTATTTAAACAGGTCAGGAACAGCATATTGGTACGAAAGCTCCGCCAAGAGAAATTACTCTAGAAAATGCTGTAATGCCACCAGAACCGGGCATTATTAGAGTTCAGGTATATAAAATAAATTTCTATAAAGAAAGGAAAAAGAAAGCAATATCTCATTTACATTATACATGTATATTTGTATCTCTTTACTTGTTTTAGACACCACCAAGAATCTTAACGCTGGACGATCACTATTTTCCTACAGTAGATGAAGAAGATCAGATAATTAATGCTAGTGAAGTTAAAGACTTACCTAGGACCAATCCCCAGTTTAATATAGAAACCCAGATTGTTAAGCGTGGAAGGTATATAATTATAAATTATTTTTGTTTAACTTATATAAGTAAGGTAAAAAAATATCTGAAAATGGAGTTGTATTTTTATCTTCAACACTATATACATGTCTTTGTTATAAATGCTTTAGAGAACAAACACCATCCTACAGTTCAGTAGACGTGTCTCTTCCACCTAGCGAAGAAGTACAACATTTACGTCGTCAAGTTGGAAAACTAAATCGTCGAGTAATGGCAGTCGAGTTGGAAATATTACAACGGCAACAAAGAGATAAAATTTTGTATACATTAACTTTAGCATATTTCATATTGAAAGCAATTTCTTGGTTAAATAGAAATTGAAGGTTTCATTTTTCAAGATTGCATGTAGAGAAAATACATCTTAAACATGAAAACGCGCGCATACCATGGTGCTCTTAACAGCATTCTATACGAGCTATTCTTGTTCTCAAAAAGTATAACCAAAGATTTATATCATTCAACTTGCAAGAATTAATCATCATTGCAGTTATAAGACATCTGACAATTATTTTTAAATCATGAGAAAAATTTGCAAATCCGTACTAATTTAACACATTACAAGAGTAAACAGTGGTAATAGAAAGTAAATGTAAAGTAATCTATTAAAGAATGTATTATTTTCAATATTATTTGTAATATTAGTTATTATTATTATTCTAAAGGAGTGTATAACTGCCAACAGATATATAATATTGGAATCTATATTGTGCACTTCGTATTTAGATATATTTGTTATATACTAATTATTTCTGAAATATATATTATATAAATATATATTATGAGTTTCAGGAACAAAATATATATTAAATGATTTTTGAGAAACTATGTCTTCAAGATTGTATATCGTATAAAAACTGATCGTATATATTGCACTTTTTTAATAAATTTCTTTTTAGTATTTTTTAAAATTCTTTTTTGTAAACAAAAAAGTTATCAATTTATTATTTAATGATATCGATCAGATTTTTCAATAAACGCGACATACATTTTGGCTCATTTTTTCATGTATAAATTTGGTGCAAGTTATTGATTGTGTAATATTAAAGCAAACAATTAAATGAATTAATAAAGTATTGTTGCTAAATATTTAAGACTGGGTACGGTTTAAATTTAAACATGATAGAACGTTTTACTTGAAAAATATTCAAACGTATATGCAAAATATTTATTAACTATTTATCGTCGTTATCTTCTTCGTTATCTTTTTCAGTTCTTCTTGAAAACTTTTTACTCCGATAATATCTTTTATCTTTTTATTCCATAATCATGACATATTGCTATGTCTCTTAATAAATAAAAAGTAGATATGGTTATAATTATTGAAATTAATTAATATAATAATTTTTTTATTACTAATTTAATATATATAATAATAAAATCTAAAGATATTAAACCAAGCATACATATTTGAATTTTCTAATCTACTTCTAAAATGAATTTAAACAAATATAAAAAACGAAGAAATATATATGTATACAAATAACAACAAAAAATAAGAAGTACGCCCATCTCTGTATTAGATAAAATATTTTCTGTTCAAAGATCTTCTTTTACGTGTTTCGTAGATTGCAACGTATTTTCCTTAAAGTCGATACTGTTCCAAAAGTTTTTATGTCCTAAATTGTCGTTTTTACTCATAGAATACTTGCCAGGTCCTTCAATGTGAAGGAAACTGAATTCGTTTTGAGATGGGTCTACTTTGGTCCATTTGCTTGTACCAATACGGGGAATGCTGAAAATATTTTATATTAAATTCAATGAGTGGAGAAAAGAGGATTTCAATTGTTTCTAGAGTAAATAATCAAATCGTTATCTTTGACTCGTTTGATAGTAATTTTGTTGATTATGATATCTTAGAGTATCTTTTATATTTATCTTTGCTCATGAAAATAATATATTTTTGTAGATAAAAATATAACTCACTTGTTATTGACAAATGAAATCCAAAGTTCAATTAGATCTTGTTGCATTTGAATATCGTCACTTCTTGTTACTGGACCAAAATATGGAGTATCCAAAACAAGATATGCATCATCGGCATGACTAACGCCTATAAAAATTATTTACGAAATATTCATATTGCACTTAAAATTTTACTATAGAAATTAACTTTTTATTTTTCTTACCAAAATTTTCCTTGCTTCCGCTCATAACTTCGCTTAAACTATATGTAGATCTATATGAATAGCGATAATACCAAACAGGTTGTTGATTTACTTTTGCCTGTAATCTTGCAGCTTTTTCACTATCAACCACAAAAAATCTATCTCCAACCATTTGTACTAGAGGTGCAATGGTCTTTTTATTAATTTTTTTAGAACCAAAGTAATGCTTTCTGATAAGTTTAGCTGTTTCTACATGTTTTTCCCTTGGAATAGTATTATTATAATCCAGGAAATGAGGTATAATAGTATTCCAATTCTCATCGAGTTCTTTGAGGTATCTATCGTCGGTTATAAATTCTGTATATATGAAACAATTGATAATCTTATTTATAAAAAATTTTGTAGGATAAATCATTTTCAAATGTTCATATTTCAAAAGTTACCAGCCACAGGAAATAGTCCTTCTTCGCTGGTGGAACTTGTAATCCATGGAATATCTTGAACGTTACCACTATTAATAATATCTGCTGGTGATTGGTTTATGAAAGGAGCATCTTCGTGTTTTTCAACGACAGGGCCAAATGGTGTGAAAGGATTGTATAACCACGGCTATTGAGAAAAAGTTACATCAGTTAAAAGTAATATTATCTAATTTTATTATTTATTAAAAAACAAATGGATATTTACTTGGAACTCTTTGGTTGCTGCGACCAGATTCCGAGCTGGTCGATACCTCAAACAATTTACCATATCTCGAGTATTACTTGTAGGGCAACCCATTAAAGCACCTAATTTTTTAGCTTTCTCCAAAGCATTTTCAGTTTGTGTCCAACAATCAAATGCCGTACCACTGATAGATATGCCTCCTGCGTATTAAAAAGATTTTCATTAGACAAAATAAATTCATAATATGTAAAGATGTGTGTGGTGGAGTAGACGAAAAATATTTTTTTTTATAAGTACCTTGGAAAAGATCAGAACTTAAACGAGATAAATAATGATAATGTACACTAGCACCACCAGCACTTAGACCAGCCAATGTTATTTTCTTAGGATTACCCCCAAACCATTCAATGTTTTCAGAAACCCATCTCAGTGCCATACTTTGATCTTTGAGTCCCATATTACCTGGTAAAACGTCATCTTCTGTGCTTAGAAAACCTGCAGAGAATATTTATTATATAGGAACATTTACTAGAATCAAATAATAATTAATCTTTGGAGATATTGAATTTTTTATCGAATATACCTAATGGGCCTAAACGATAATTTATTGTGACAAATATAACATCTCGATCCATTAAATATTTAGCTCCGAGACGCATTCCAGTACCATATTGGAAACCTCCACCATGAATCCAGAAAATAACCGGTAAAAGTGATAATCTAGATTCACGCTTAGGAACATAAACATTTAAATATAGACAATCTTCCGAGCCTTGAACTCTGTCTCGTGATTTTTCAACTATTTGCTCGTATTGTAAACACAGAGAACCAAATTTAGTTGCCATAAGTTCACCAGGCCATGCTGGGATTTTTTGTGGAGGCTATAAATTAAAATTTAAAAAATGGTTCAATCGAATCAAAATCATAAATACCTTAGACGCTAAATGAATGTTAAATAACTGTTAATAATTATATTATAGGATACTTTCATGTTAAAACTGCACTTAAAAAATTAGAAAATTCTTAACTATTTGAAATGCGATTATAAATAGTAAAAGGATTTTTCTTATAAAATAAGAGAGATATATTTAAAAAAAGAAATGTTATATCTATACCTTAAATCTTAATTTTCCTGTAGGAGGTATAGCATAAGGAATTCCTTCATAAGCTTCGTAAGGTCTACCATCTGCAGATATTTTATAATACCCTTGGATGCCTCCTAGAGGCGTTTTTATTCTGGGTGCAGTTTCTTCTGTATAAGCGACACTTGTTAATCCCAAAATTGTTAAAATAATCAATAACTTCGATGAAATCATTTTAATGTTTTTGTATATTTTTGTTGTTGGCAGGTAAATTTTCCACTATTATTACTGATGATTATTCTTTAGGACAATTTAAACCAGCTAAGCAAAGAATTCGCAGTAAACTGTATAAGTGCTCGCACTGATTAATTTTGAGCAATCATGTAATTTAAATCTTACTGACGATGTAGTGTATCTTCATATTGTAACTTAAGTGATGATAAATTAAATCTTAGAATAGAAATGTGCAAGCTTCATGTCATAGACAAAAAAGCTGTTCCCACTATTGTTATTTAATTATTTCCAACTCGAATATGCTTCTTACTCTTCCTGTATTTTCAAACGTTTTAATTCAAATGAATGATATTCATAACAATCTTATATTTATAGACGAGACGAGATAGTATCGTAACGTACAATTTAATGATAGCACAGAAATGCTGAAGAGTCTTGATTTAATGGAGGGAGCATGATTGCTATATAAAAAAAAAAAATAATATTAGAGATAAATGTTGATCAACTTATTAAGTAAACTTAACATATCGCGGTCTTAGAAGATAACAAAAGTTATCAAAGTTACATGATGTTTATTACCAAGCGCGATTTAACTGAATACAAGTATACTGTGATTAACATATTAGTGGTTGTTAAGCATTCAAAAAAAAATAAATAGGTTCTTACAAAACAAATGTTGCCTTATTGTATATAATATTGATATGAACTATCATTGATATGAAATATCAGTAAATTTGTTTATTACAAATAGAGGTGTCTGTGTTAATAGTAATACTTAGTCGTATTGTTGTATTTCAATCGTTAGAATATAGTTTGGGTTTCTCTTTTTAAAATAGAGTATATGTTAAATATACTAACAGTAGGTACATAATATATTCTTATTTTGTTACATACTATTTTTAATTATTATCATCAAAGTAAATTTCATTATCACTTCAATGAACATTTATTAAAATTGTTCTATTATATCAAATTATTCATTTTACTTTTGATCATTTCTTGTTCCTATACGATATTCCTAATTGGACTTAAGCAATATTTTTAACTGAAACGTTTAATCTTTTGAATAATGGCCATCTAAAATTTTCCATTTTATGATAAACGAAATCTCACTGTTAAAATCACATTGATATAGTTGAGGTCAATTGATTTAATTCTGAGTGTTTAAGTCTTTACTGTTTAATATATTTTCAAATTTAGATATCAGGAATCTTCTCGTTGTTGTGTGGAGATTCATAATTTTATATGATATGCATATTATGAACAAAGAATTGATTTTATAATGCACAGAACTATTATTAGCTTCAGACATTATTCAGACGTAAGTATTATCCGGTTGTTACGTCCCAAAGACGAGAGTTTTTAGAAATCGTTGCTAGGCCTGTTTTAGCCATTTTGCATTCACCGAGTTTAGCTAGGACCGAAGGTTAAATTTTTATTTTATTTTTTTTATTTAATTATATTTTATTGACCCTAGAGCCAAAGTTCCCTAAAGGCCATTAATTACAGTGTAATACAATATATAAATGAACAAAACAGAAAATAAATAACGACAAAGAATGGCAAATTACGAATGGGTTATGAGGAGTTCGAGTATCTGGAAGGTAGGAGTGGAGAATGATTCGAGGAATATAGTTGATTAGTGAAAATTGTTCACCGGAGCTCTGTTTCTCAAAGATATTTTACTTATAGAAATTAGAACAGGTAAGTCTTTTTGGCACGGACGGTCGCTTACGCTCTTTTCGAGGAGCTCCGAATTAGGATGGTCGTCAGTAGCGGAAGCGTGGGCTGACTGATTATGGAGATAATTTCGTAGGTCATGCGTGAATTGAGAATCGTTGAACTTGAAGTAATGTTAATGACGGCGGTAATAACGAATATAATAATGGTAATAACGACTAATTGATGTAGGTGTGATTTTTAATGCAATGCCTCGCGGTCTGATGTCGATTTCCTTGTATGGGCCAATGATCACTCTGGTAGGGGTGACTTAGGTCCCATTTCTTGGTGTCAGTCAGTCCACGCCTCCTCTACAAACACATCGCAAGGCGTAACGTGCTCCCTATTTCATACCTATTGCTCTTTCGTCATACACAATTATTTCACCGTGTTAACATTATTATCATAAGTATGCCTATGTGCTAATCAGGTATCTGTCAACGTCGCATTGGCGGGAGTCTGATTCGGTTCGCTCATGGTAACAACGGCTAAGGTAGATTCGAATTTCTTTTGGCGACGTTCTGGTGCCTATGGTTTTCACAGGAATTCTTAACACATTAAGCGCCGGCGACATATAAGACATCTAAAGCCCAAACGCCGACCTTATTTGCGTGTTTCTAAACAACGAGTAGCTAAAGAAAATATTTTATTACTTCCGAACCATCGTATACGTTTTGTTTTTGGAGTATAAAAATGCAAATCAACGTGTAAGACACTCGTACAAGAAAAAAAATTCCGCAACATTTCGGGGCCGGCGCTCGAGCGATAGACTCAGAAACTCGCATTAATTTGGAGCCGATACTCAAGTGATAAACTTAAAAACCCACATTTTCACTGAGCCGGCGCTTAATGTGTTAAGTTTCTCGACGTCTTCGTTTCCGGGTATCGGTTACTTTGCTATGAGTTATTTTTGTTGATATACTTAACTATGGTTTTTCACTTACCCGCCCTTCTCATTCCCAAGCGAAAGAGAGCTCAGTCCACCCATCTTGTATTATGCTTATGTTGCGTTTTGATTTGAGCGTCAGCGACCGTTGAGATCGAATGGAGAAAGAGGTGTCCGTTATGCCACGTTAATGCTTCGTAAAAGAATATTGAAAAAAAGATTAGACGAGAAAAAATAAAAATAAATCCGGTATGGAATTTTGTGGCGGAACGTCACACAGTCAATAGTTCACACCTGTTATTATCTTGTTATATTAAATTTATAGACGTATAAATATTTACTGTATATCTATTTAAATATGTTTATATATACAATTGTGAGAAATATAGATTGCTTCTAGATTAATTTAATCTCTTAATGGTAATGTATGTCCAGAAAAATTTGGAATATTTATATTGGCTCCATTTTCAATAAGTTTTTTTGCTATTAAAGGATGGTTATTTTCCATAGCAAAAAAAAGCGCAGTTCTGCCAAATCTATTTTCTCTCAGATTCACATCAGCGCCCATATTTATTAATGAGGCAATTCCTTTTATGTTTCCATTTTGAGCACAGTAGTGTAATGGGGCGAAACCTAAATAATAATCAAATATATAATACGCATTTATACAGACATATTTAAATAAATGTATCAAGAAAACAGTACATTTTCTAAAAAAAATTTTGTATAATATTAATTACTTACCCATACAATCTACGTTATTTAGCAATTCAACGGATGTAACATGTTTTATAAGTTCTGGTAATAATATGTAATTCTTTTTACTGGCAATTATTAAAGCTGATTCGTGTATTTGTTTAGATGACACTGGATTTGCGCCGTATTCTAATAATAACTTAACAATTTCAGTTGACACATTATGCTTAACTGCCAATTCCAAACTTGTCTACAAATACAAATGTACAAAGATTAAATAATTAATTTGTGTTTAACTATAAATCTTTTATTGCTATAAGAATAATTGTAAAAAATGTACCATTTCGAATTCCGTTGGTATGTCTACATCGATGCTACAAGCTTTGAGTACCATAAGATATCTTTGAACGTCATAAATTCTATTATGGATAACAGCTTTATGTATATTCAACATTCCGGTTTCATCCATTTTTGTCACAGTTTCAAAATCTTTTTTTAATTGTTCAAAAATCTTGTTATGAAATGTACTTCTTTGCGATAGAATTTGTTGAACTTTATTAGCCCCACTATTTTTAGTACATATATCTTTAGTAAATTGTTCTAGATATTCATTAGATTTTTGCGGTTCATTCAAAAGTGACATAGGAAAATCATTGTAGATATTGTTTCGTTGATTACAATTTTCATTTGTATTAGTTGTATATACTTCTTTTAATTTTATTTTTAAAATATCAGATATATTTTCATCCGTAAGAGGCAAATTTTTAGACTCCAGTATATCTTTTTGTGATTTGGCACCATTCAACGATTTAAATTCTGTTGAAAAATGTAATGGAATCGATTGCTTCTTTGTAATATAATTATAAAGGGTTTTCATGGCTTTTGTCACTTTATCTTTACTTGTTTCTTCTTTTATATAATTCACTATTTCATTAAGAATACTCCAACTAGAAGACAATTCGTATGGAAATGGTAAATCGTTGTCTAACATATTTGTTGATAAATCATCATTGATATTTTGAGATGTAAAATTTTCATGATCGCTCGCTTTAGTGATTACAGCAATATTACCTTTACAATTGTTTATAGAAACTAAAGAATCATCGTATATTTTTGTAAAATAGCCATTCAGTGATCCTATATTATCTGTCTCCATGTTTTGATCTAAAATCTTTTTATATTCAGAAATATTTTTATTATTTCTTTCATCTTGCAGAATATCTGCAAATGTTGAGGAAAATGTGAAATCGTCGCCTTTCTTCAACAATCTAGGCAGCTTTTGTTTGGAAGATACATCTGTATTATCTTCATTATTTATAGGTAATAAAAACAATGTTTTTTTTTTATTATTAATTATTTCCCCATTACCAGACTTCTGATCATCTAAATCAGGACCTTTGTCTATTATTTTATTTGCATCACTAGATATACTTACTAATTTATTTGGAATTGTAGTTAAAAAACTTGTAGAATCTATAACATTTCTAGATTTTAAAATTTGTGTAGATTTGGATAATTCATCTAATGAATTTTTATATTCTAATTCATCTAATGAATTTTTATTTTCTAATTGATCTATTTGTTCGAATAATGTTACAGTACAATACTTGTTTTCTTTCTTTTTTAAGTTATTTTCATTGTTGACCAATATACTTTGAATTTGATTGTATTCAGATTCTCCCTTTTTATTACATTCATTATTTATACAATTATCTGTTACAATAGTATTCGCATCCTCCTGTTTTTCTTTATGAAATTGGTCGTTAGTGGTAATTCTTTTTAAAAGAATGGTTTTAGGTTTATGTATTTTGTTGTCAACATTGCCATCATCTTTTTTAACTTTCATTGATTGAACAGGTATTAGAGTTACCAATTTTTTGGAATTATCTTGTGACATTAGATTTGATAATAATACAGATCTATTAAAGTTTTTAAATATATTCTGTTTTAGAAGCGATTTACTTTTTATGTTATTTAAAGGCAATACTTGCGCATTAAACTCCCCCAAATCTTTACCACTTTGTGATTTTAATCGTAACTTTTGAAATTCAACTTTCATGTTTAGATTAATTTTTGGCGAAGATTTTATTTTTGTCGATACCAATGATTGCAAGTATAAATTTGTTCCTACTTTTATTTCGGATAAATTTTTGTTTGTCGGTCGATTTTTGTTTGCCGGTTTAATACTAGGATACTGTTGCCGTAATGGAAATTCTCTTATATATTCCGTTCTTGGTATATCCATATTATATAACTTTTCAATAGTAAAAATTCCAATGTATTTAATTTTGTTCTTATATGTCTCTTTATACCTGTAAAATAATATTCATTATATCATTCATTAATATATTAAAAATATAATACATATAAGTGCCTCGAAAGGAAAGGGAAAGTCCCAAATTATGAACAAAAATATTACTTTTACATCTTTCCTTTTCAGCCACTTATATATAATTAATTTCGAATTAACCTATAAATAATATTACCAATAAGCTACTATGTACTTATTTGAAATGATTTATAATGTAATTATTTTTTTACTACGTATTACAACCAGTTAATAATAGTAATGTTAATTAATATTTATATAATACACATATTGCAAATTCAATCATCTAGGTTATTTAAATTGTGGAAATTACTGATAAATAAGGGAATTACTCCGAAAATTCAGGGACATCCCTATGCTTGACAGGACACTATTGCCAACTTAATTTCCCTGAGATAAAAATTAAGATAAGGCAAAAACAATTCGAGTTCCATGCTTGCAGACTATGTTATTATCGCATGGAATCTAATTTTAATGTTAATATGTTAAACATCATGCCGATCCTAAGGGACCTCCCTTTTCCTTTTCAGATTGTTCTGTTCAGGAAACATCTAATTCTTAGGATGCGTCCGCATTACGAATAAAACGAGCCCACGATTAAAAAGATTAATAACGATGATGACTTTATATTGGTAGCTATACAAGCATTTATTGTCAGTAAAAATTTTAAACTTGTTTATTTTATTATACCGTTTAATATAATATTGTCGAAAAATATACCAGGTTTGTTAACATCTATGACGTACAATTACAAGTTTAGCTGTAAAAATTCTAAAAATTAAACGACCAAGAGTAAAGCCTAGTTAATAAACAGATTTAGCGTTAACACCAAATTCCCTATGCACTAAGTACTATTTCTAAGATTGGTATGACAAAAATTAAAAAACGTGAGAAATTGTATTATCATTTGAAGATAATTTTAACAAAGGTGATTTAATTTTACTTGTAATATAGGTATCACATTTTTTTGTTATTATATTTTAAAATAATCTACCAACTAACTTCCACTGACAGCAGGTGTTCTGTCATGGTAGCCAAATAAATTTTTTCAAAACTAATGCAAATAATACCAACAACATAAATTCCATTAGATTATATTTACTTTTTTTAATTATATTTTAATTTGATTCAATTAAATTCTTTATGAATATAGTTATCTATCGACAATCTAAAAAAAAAAAGTAAAAGAAGAAAATAAAAATCGTTGGTCTATGTACTCGTAATAAGTAAACCGAATAAGAGGTAATAAGAGAAACCGAAGAAAGAATTTTCATCAAAATTCGATGGAAACAAAAATGAGCATAAATAAAAGATGGGTCTGTGAACAATTACAATAACGGTTTATTATTTCAGTGCGGGAAACGTGTTCAGCGTTCAAAAGTAAAAAAAGAAACGAAGAAGAAAAAATAAGAAGAAGATGTAGTAAATAATTAACTACGTTTATCGTTTGCGCGCATGTCCCGAGACTGTTTTAACAGTCGAAATCTAGAATCGTTCGGTATCGTATCGTATCATAATATTATTATGTTGTGTAGCGGCGCTCTCGACCGCCCTGTTTTTTTTCTTTCGAGTTAGAAGACATGTTAAACGTATCGTATTATGGATTAATAATCTTTTATAAAGATGTAAACAAATTGCTATATAGGTGACTAATTTGTACAATGATCCGTAGAAGATATGCAATATGTACGTAAATACACTAAGAGGAATTTATCGGAGTCTTCTAAGGTACGTTAATTATAAATAATTCGAAAAATAAAAGAAAGAAATTTAGCTCCTATCATTCAAAGGAGTAGACAATTTACGTTTACATATAAATATAATTTTAAATATTGTATCTAAAACGTTATATATATCTATAGTCATTTCTACGCGACGTGTACGGTACACTTTCAAAATGACGTTTTACTACTCCATATTACTTTGATGGTTACACTATCGAACGTTCCCATTGTTTATTTTGTAAGATAGATGTTTATTACTCGTAGCGATATGTGACTTTATTCGTGTGCGTAAAGTTTTTTTTTTTCTTATTTAAACATTATCATCTATATGACAGGTGATTTATGTCGCTAATGAGAACTTTACAGTCGTATTTATATGCTATTTTTGTTTTAATTATTTCGTCATCTTGTGTCTCAGCTAATTATTATTTAAGGACTGTTTATATCTTAATAATTATTTTAGTAATTATTTCAATGATTTCCAACGAATTATCAATTCTCAGAGGATAGTTATTTAAATGTAATTATTAAACAATAATAATAGTAGTATTATAGGAAATTTCCAATACTTAATGTTTGCTTTTACTTATCTCTACATATGACCCAACACATTTTTCAAGATATCGTCCAGTAAATCCATCGATTTGATTCTTTGAATATATATTTTTCTTATGTCTAAAGTAAATACAAAAATTAAACACTTTACAATTACTTATATAAGTTTTAAATGAGTAATATTTCAACAATTTTATTTATCTCACTTTTGCAGATGAATATTCGGCTGTATGGAATAGTTGGAGCTATTACAATACTTTTAATTGCCATTTTTGGTTTAGGCGTGATAGTTAAAATTTTTATTTGTTTGCTTGTTTTAATCCTAGGGTAAATATATATTTATATATTTATATTTCTTTTTAAATGATATTAATCCTTTGAGTGTTACAAGTGCATATATGCGTTTATTGATATGAATGCAGAGAATACAACAATTTGTAGGCATAGATAATTGTTTCTAGTCTTGTCGCACCTAGATTATGCTCAAAAATAACTTTCTCGTATTATTTCATTTGGAAGATTAACAATGATAACTTAGTTGCAGTTACTATAATCAATTGACAGAGCATACGCTACCCAAAAGGTATTCCATCCCAGCAAAGTGCTTTGCCTAAGAGTATTTAGCACTCAAAGGGTTAATAAATATAGAATAAGTGTAGAATAATATACTTACTTTAAACATTGTAATTCTATGTTGTTTATTTTAGAATAATGATTTGTGTAAATAGAATATCTACTCTTAGCGATAATAATTCTCTAATATCAGAGCGAGAGGATATAATCAAAAAGACTGATCAATTTCGGCAGGTATATATTAATATTATAAAATTATTTCTTTTTATATTTCTTTTCTATTTTAATTTGTATCACTTTTGTTTTGTATTTACAGTATATTTTTAATTTATCCAAGGAAAAGATTACTTTTACATTAGATAGAAGAATAACTGGCAGCCGTATTATTGATGAATCTTTGCAAGTACATATATATATACAATAATTATTAATAATTTTTTCATTTAACACGTTACTTGCCAAGTTGCTATCAATCAAGTGTCATTTCTACACTATGTATATATTGAAAATAATACATACCGTAAACTTTAATATAAATTATATCATATTATTTAGTCATAGAAATGAATTTCAGCATATACCAGAAATGTGACTTGCACTTGACAGAGAACGTGTTAATAGTTTATGTCAAATTAAATAGTACCTTAATGTATATATTATTATTTTCTGTTAGGAAATTTTAGATTTTATCATCAGAGATTATGTGCAAAGTTGGTACGGCTCTATTACAGACGATAAAGAATTTCTCTATTCAGTTCGCAATAATGCTCAAAAAATTGCCATCAATATAGCAAATCGGTGTGTAAAATATTAAGGCAGCAAATACAAAAAATAAAAAAGGTTAAATTGGATAGTCGTTGATTAATTTTGATTAGTCTTTGCATTATTCAGCATATTTTTTTTTAAAATAGGATAAAAGCCGTTGACTGGATACCATATTTAACTACGCGTCTTGTTGATGATGCTGCTTCGCATATGAGACTGTATCGTCAAGCTCGAGTAAGGATTAAAGAACTTAGAGCGCAAAAATTATATAAAGGTAGCGCTAGCTCTAGTACTTCAGGTGGAACGCCCAAAAAAGTGCCCACACATAGGCGGAACAAAAGTGAAACAGATATATCTTGGAACACACAGTCTAAATTTTACATTCCTAACTTATCATCTCTCATTGAACCTATCGAACTCGGAGATCAAGGCGAGGAGGAATCTTTAGAGAAAATATTCTTCGACCTTGAAGTGCAAATGGAAAATAATTTGATATGCAGAGATATTGTATGCACAAACAAATCTCAAGAGAAAGAATTATTATGCGAAATATCAGAAGATCTCTTATATTTAATATTGCCACAGGAAGATTACGATTGTTTAACTGTAAGATATTTTTTAAAAGAATTATTAGCGAATGCCATAATTAGACCATTGTTGAATCTATTCTCCGATCCTGATTACATTAATCAGGCATTTATATGGCTGGTAAGCTTGAAATTACAAATTTATTATAACAACGTATATATTATTTTAATATCTTATGAGTCTTAAATTATAATTTCAGTGCAGTAAAGAAAGTGGATTGCCAAGTGATATCTTTTTAACGGTAATTAGAATGACTGATAATTTGGAAGAATTAGTAGCAACTAAAAATATTATTTCTAAGGAAATAGCACACCTGCGTTCAAAAGATTTAACCGGGGATGATGATTTGTCAGCTAAGCAACGATTAAGTAGTTTACTTTATTTTAAAAAAATTTTGGAGGCAAGGATTGTTGGAATGCAAGAAGGTTTAGAATCAGAAGGAGATGGAATTGGTACTCAACCAGAATGGAATAGATTAATTGTTCCTGGTCAAAAATTAGTTAATTTGCCATTAGATGAATTGTTAAAGAATAATATTGCACTTAGTTATTTTATTGATTATATGACTTCTATAAATGCCGAGGCATATTTGTACTTTTATTTAAATATATATGGTTGGAGAGTATCAGCGGAGCAACAAATAGCAGATATTCACTTACAAAAACTACAATCTGGTCCTTCGACCTCAAATATTGCCACTACAAAACGTAAAAATGTAGATCTAGAAAATTTAAAAGAGGCTGCTTTAAAAATTCATCAACAGTATTTAAGCGATAAAGCGTCATCTAAGTTACAGTTGGATGATGTATTAGTAAAAAATTTAGTAATTAAAATAAAAACTGAAACTGTTAAGGAAGTCTGGTTTGATGATCTTTTAGTTTGTTGTTACGAAAAATTACAAAACGAGGAAAGGTTTCTACCTAGTTTTAAAAAATCACTTGCCTATGTCAAGCTTCTTGCTGAATTAGATTTGCTGAAAGATCCAACCTCCGAGGATGATCCTAAATCTTTAAAAAGTATAAATATAACTAGCGTCAATGATGAATTAAGCACGTTGGCAAATTTAACGGAAAACTATGATAACAATGAAACGAATATAACAGCAAGAAAAGAAAACAAATTTAAGTCAAATTCTTCGTTAAATTTGGCAGGTACTGTTGAGTCGAGCGAATTGAAGTCGTGCAGTAATATAGAAAAAAAATCTTTGAGTAATACGAAAGATATGAAAAATATTCAGAAGGAACCGAGCATAGATTTGGATCAAATTAACGAAGGAAAAGATGCAGCTTTTTATTTAGATTCAAACTCAGATCAAAGTATTATGTTGGATGAAAATAATTGTGATTTAACTGTTATTAAAAAGCTACAGCAAGGTCGCTTTGAAATTACTGCCAAAATAATTGAAACCGGTATTGTTAATGATCGTGGGAAAACGTATGGCATATATGCCGTCGCTGTTACCAAATGTTACGATTCGGGTTATCAAGAGAAATGGCACATTTATAGAAGATATTCTGATTTCTATGACCTATATCAAAAAATAAAAGAAAAGTATTATGACTTGGCCAAAATTCCATTTCCTGCCAAGAAAGCCTTTCATAATATGGAAAGAACTGTGTTAGAAAAGAGAATGGTAATGTTGAATGCTTGGTTGCATCAACTAACGAAGCCAACAGTTGTCGATGGTCACATGGGCTTACAAAATCTCTTATTAGCATTTTTAGAACAAGGAGATTACGACAAAGGTGTTACTGGAGGTCAAATCTCACGAACGGTAAATTTCCCATGAGATAATTTTTATTACAAACATATATATTAGATTATATATCTAAATATTTAATTGTACTTTTCTTACAGTTAGATAATTTAATGAATCCTTTAAAAACATCCATGAAAAGCGTGACGCAAGCAGTCAAGACTATGCCAGATAATATGTTAAGTACGGTAGATGGTGTTATGGATAATATAAGTAAATTTTTTGGCAATCCAAAAAAAACGAATGTATTTTATGAACACGCTAAAGTTGGTGCTAGCTTGGACGTAGAAGTAAAGATGTTTTTTTTTATTCATTCTGTAATCATTTATCTTTACTATGTAATATAATTAATTATCTTCTTTTCTGCTTTCAGACTAACGATAATATTCCATTGAGGATAATGTTATTATTAATGGATGAAATTTTCGATTTAAAAGTAAGAAATCAGTGGTTAAGAAGAAGAATCATAACTTTATTAAGACAAATTATTCGTACGATGTTTGGTGATATTGTGAATAGAAGAATAATAGAATATGTTTCACTCATGACTAGTCCCACAAAAGTAGCTGGATATTTACGATTTATTAAGTAAATATTTAAAATATTAATTAATTAAATTGTTTAACACTATATTTCCCCAGTTATACTAATGTGTATAAATTTTCAGGAATAGTTTATGGCCGAATGGTATTAAAGCTGAAAATAAACCTAATCGAGATTCGGAAACAAGAAATAGAACTCGAGTGGTAGCCAAAGTAGCATTGCTCTCTTGTTTTTCAGATGATTTGAAGCATATCATAGGTAGCGAGACAACAAGACATGGGCTTCTAAGAGTGTTTGAATTATTTCAACAACCTGTATTAAATAGAAGATTATTATACGTATTACTCGAAGGAATTATAGAAACTTTATTTCCAAAAAAAAATATAGGAGATACGTTTAAAAGAGTCTACTCTACGTCTTCTCGTTTGAAAGATAATAAAATGAAAACGTAACGGGTTTAAGGATGAGAAAAAGATGCAAATTTTTTGGAAGTGAAATTAAATAATTAAGACGCAATCGCATCTAATTTAGACTCGATAAAAACGTTTTGCATTAACAAATAATGAACTTGAAATAAAATGAAAATGAAATTACACTTTTTGGAATGGATCTTCAATAACAATCTAATATATTTATATCAGCTACAATATATTGGCTATGACCAATTTAATATTTAAGATAGATACATTGAAACATACGTTGTGGTTTGCATAAGTTATCGCAATATCGCGTTGTATTAATTTATATATTTTGTTTTTTCTTTGTTTGTTTTGGTTTCTTTTATGCGTATATTTTTCATTGTTATCTGATATTTGTATTAAGAAATATTTTGGAATTTAATAATTTGCATTAATATTGAATTTTACTATAATAAGTTCAATTATAAGTAGTCAACTGCCTTGCCTCGTTGAAAAACTAGTTCCCGTTAGATCACTAAAGTTAAGCAACGATAAGGCACGGTTAGTACTTGATGGGTAATCACTTGGAAACACCATGTACTGTTGACTCCATAGAAAGACATCGGAAGTGTGAAAGGTGTTATTAAGGTTCCTTAAACTCGTAAAAGGGAGAGTAATAATGATAGTTGGAAGTATAAATATGAGGCGAATGTAACCGAACTTAATTATTTTACAACCTAATAAAAAAAACATAAGGAAATTATATCTAAATAGTAATATCATAGCAGCTATTATTTAATCTAAGAGGGATCAAAGTAAGAGTCAGATAATCTTACAATTTGGTAATATACATATTTAGTAGGAAGTAAGTACTTGTAATCTTATGGCCAAGAAAATGTTATTATATGAGTTTGATGCCGTTTAAAAAGATCTTTATTGGATTAATATTATTGACGATGTAATAAGAATAACACAAACATTCCCCATTTGCATTTTAATATACTTATGGTTATATGTAACAATTGTCTTCTTACAAATAATCAGGATTGAAATAAGATAAAGATACGTGTAACTGCTGTCCATTCAAATTCCCATAATATACGAAAAAACATGTGATTATAAAAATAATATATATATCGATATTTATTAAATTCATTAATTTATAAAAATACCAGAAGAGTGTGTGTGCCATTAATATAGCAGCAATAATTTTATTTGTTAAGCAAATTACGTGGTCTTCGAAATAGTATTTAAAAGAATTTACAAGAAAGAAAGAAAAAAGAAGAAAGACAAGCATAGCATATATTTAAAGACTTATATATAAATATAATTTCTGTACAAAGTGTTGTATATTAATGTTATATGTAATTTCTCATGTGTATATATACAATAATTTTTATTCCATCAAAGAGCCATGTTTAAAACATTTTACTTATTAAAATGAATTGTTTATAATTTAGAAATGTTTCATTTATGATATTTACGAAACTCTAACAAGGTAGATAAAATATATATTTAAATAAGTTTGTCTTGTAAAAGAATATACGATAGAATTATCTGTGCTGTGAAAATCAGAGGAATAGTATTTTGAAAGATGAATTACACAAATTTTTTCCTAAAGCTGGCGTATGTTATAATTTTTTTCTCAATTAAAAACATGAAAACAAAAAAATATATATATATCCATTTTTTATACATCATATTAATCTTTCATTCTCTAAATTTTATTACATTTAAACATTTCCAAATAATATATTTTATCATATTTAATAAAAAATATACAAACCAATAAGATTCTCGTACGTACATAAAATCAAAATTTAGTTCATTTTGTGTGATTCATCTTATGAATAAAATATAAACAAACGATATTTTTTAATGAATGTATAGTAATTTATATTTTACATTTTTTTTTTATTAATAAATTCTCTTTGGCTATGCAATACAATTAAATCAAAATTATTGAAAATATTTTAAGAACTTAATTGTGCCAAGTATAAATTTCTACTACGTACAATACAAAATATTCTATAATCGTTATTACTTGTATTGGCAATATGAAATGCTTCCTACTGAATGTAAAGGAAATGCAAAACTCAGTCTTTTGCCCATTACTCTTTAGACTAGGCGTGAGGTTCTTAAGGAGTATTTTGTAATTATTTTATTACTATGCCTGTGACACAATATTTTCTGCGCTTAAAAAGAGTGTTAGAGTGTTATTAGCATTGTACACTCTAGTTGACGCATTCACCACATAAAGATTTAATTGTACTTCGTACACTTCCAACTTCAAATAATATTACTCACTTATATTGTTGGACAAACACCCGCAATAACTCGTCCATAAGCTCGTTCCGGACCCAAATGAATGGATTTCATATTAATGTATACATTGTTTATGCAACCAACATATTGAGACTGTGATGTGCTGCCACGTAATCTTCTACCCAGCATAGGATGACCTCCAATGAATATTGGATGCTTTGACAATACTGCTGCTACATTTTTACCACCAATTCCTATTGGAGCAGCTTTGTGATCAACGGATAAAAGTACAGCATTTTTCTGTTTTACAGCTATTGCGAGAAAAATGGAAGATAAGTATCTAGGTAATAGATAAATCTACATATATCAGATATAAAAAATCTATATTACCTCGAATATTATGCCAATTACCATCACATAAGGAATTAGGTTTGGATGGTTCAAACGAAGTTTCTATAGAACCTTTAGTGGTCTTAACAAGAAATTTAACAGTACCATTAATCATCTCCAAAACTAGATAATCGCGTTTACCATGAACTGACAGTAAATGTCCCGAAGTTATACGTGGTTTTATGTCCATTTGAATGTCCATATTACGCCCAACAGTAAATCGATCAACTGGAAAGAGTTATTATTATTTTTGATAAATGAAATACACGAGTGTGTATGTGTGTATAATTACATGTATATATCACTTACTTGCTTTGAACAGATTACTACCGTTTCCTGGGAAGAAGAACAGCCCTGGTTCTATTCGCGTTGAACATGGTATTACACCAACTTTAATTGCAGGTTCACCAACAGGTTGACCGTTCATCATAAAATTGCTTAAACATCCGCTGAACATTGTGCTTAAGCCCTGAAAAAGTAGTTGTATTTTATTATATAAGTATAATAAGGAGTTGATTTAGTATATGAAAATGTAAAAGAATTTATGTGAAAATTCTTCAATTTTTTAGTATGCTAAATCTATATACACTTATTTATCATGATATGCAATTCTGTATATAAATTTGTAAGCTCGTACTATTCTTGACTGCGTCACGCTAAACAATTCTGGTGATACACCTCCTACAAAAAATGGTGGATTAACACTGATAGCTTCAGTGTTTCCTTGAGAAGAGCCGATTACTGGTGTTTCATTATCTACAGAAAGTTGTCCAAGTTGTTTATCCCTCTTAAAAACAATATAATGCCATTGATTATCATTTATTAATTTATCGCTCATAAGTACAACTGGTCCACTTCCACAGTCAAATTTGTAATGAATCTTGAAAAAGCAGATATTATTTTTATGACAATTTACATTCGAATTAGAACAAAATAGTATTTTTAATGTTATACATAATTTCTCTTACCTTTCCGTCGAGAACATATAAAGCGATCATATCTTGTTTATTTAAATCTGTGGCAAAGAAAACAGTTCCATTGTCAGACATTGTTTTAATGTTAATTTGGAAGTCATAGTAATCTCTATATCTTCCATTTATAGATCTATATTCCAATCGGCTGTTGTTTGTAGTACCTGAATATAATAATAATATTAATAATAGAAAACTCTATTAGAATCTATAGAAATAAAGTTTTAATGAATATTAGTTAGTTATTATAGTTTTGATGTATAAACATGTGCATACCGAATCTCCATGCATTTTCGAGGTCAGGATCGGTAGCTGGATAATAAGGTAAATGACATTGGTCAACAGTTTGAGATAGAGTTGGTTTTGGAGTGGTTGTTGTAATTATTTCAGTTGTTAATTCCATCTGATGAACACGTCCTTCCAAACCAGGTTCTTCATCCTCATCTTCCTTTTCTAATTCAATGTCCACTATATCTGGGAGTAAATAAAATATATATAATTATTTCTAATAAACATACATTTGAGATTAACTTAATTACTAACTAATTTGTGTTGTGCCTTCAGTAGTGTCATCGGGGTTTTCTGTAGGTAACAGCGGTATCCAACCATTTGTTTCTGGCTCATCAATAGAGGTAATGGCTATACGAAAGAATGTTTACTTGATAGTTTGTTATTTTGTAGCTGCAGATAAAGAATTTATTAAAAAGATTAAACGTACGTGACTGTTCACCGCCTTTACACTTTCCCAAAAATACATGAGGTTTTTCAGTTGTGTTAGCAAAATTAATAATAATCCCGTTCAAAGTAGCATCGCCGATACAACCGACGAACGGTGTTCTTGCATTGTTTTGAGATGTTTGTAGCAATGCTGGTATACCACCGATGTAAAGATTTCCATAAAGAATATGAAGCGACGGGGGTGGTGAATCGGTGCTATAATTTTTAATGTCATCAATATCAAGTCTCAAAGATGATTCATTATGTGTTGCCGTGACAACGTGCCACTCATTATCATTGAATTTGATTTCGGCTGGATCAGTTCTCAATTCTTCCCCTTGACTTTTAAATATTAATACACCGTCGACAAGTTCCATGTAACTTGAAGATGTTTGATCCGGATTGGTGACATAAAATATGAGTCCATCATTTGCCAGTGTTTTGAATTTCAAATTAATTTGAAGGAAGTTGGATACCGAAACGTTATTCCATTTCACATATCCTGGCATATTTTCTTCAAAAGATACCAAACTAGCGAACTAAAATTAAAAATGAATTTTATCTGCGTTGATGAAACGATTAAAATAAGGTCAATTTCGGGGGGAAAAATAAAATAGATAATTTACCCGAGCTGGACAACCAGGTATAACTCCAAAGGCTTGTATGTTGCTACTAAGATCAACCGATGTATCAAGAATAACGACATCATCGATGCATCCCTCGAAACCACTATTCGTAACTGGTTTATAAGGATGCTTAGCATTAGGTGGATATCCTCCGAAATAAATATAATCCAAGGATTGAAGAGTTTTAGTATTGCCCTTAGCTTCACCTCGTGAAACCATTGAACCATCAATTTTAAGAACACCAATCTTTTCAAATCTCAATGCTTCTAAACTGTGCCACTCGCCATCATTAAGTTTATTGGTTAATGTCAGAGAAACTTCACCGTCGTCAAGATCGTACTGATATAGTATCTATAAAAACGATTTAAGGGAGGTATTTATATTTTTGAAACATGATGTAAGTAGTTTATATAATAATGTAAAAAAATATTTATAACCATACCTGGCCATTTCTCATCTCCAAAGATAAGAACTGTTTACCCTTGCCCATTAGATATATCAAGCCATTATCCGCGAATGTTTTGAATTTTAATTTTATACTAAACTTTCTACTATCCTGTGATATTTGAGCATTTCGTTTACTTAAAATTGCATATCCATGCTTATCGAATCTAAACCCTGTACTAGATTGGAAGTTTATCAATTTGTCTCTTTCGTTAGCACCTTCTCTATTATTTTCACCATCCATAAAGTTCCAGAAAGAAACTGGCATATCGCCAATTACTAATTCTTCCATTTCACCCTCGAAAGAGGATGCTGTTACTGCATCTTGAATATTAAAAGAAGAAGGATATCCTCCAACAAATAGTTTTGAATGTTCTTGATCGACGTTAAATATAGAATATGCTCCTGGTAATACTTTTTCCGTTTCATACTCTTTTTCTCTGCCCTCGCCAATATCCTCGCGTACTATTAATTTCACATTTTTTCCAGTTCTATTTACATAATTTATTTGATTATTTACAATAATCTATTGATCTATTTATTATCAGTTCAACATTCATTAATTAGAAATGTACTCACCTATCAATAATTATCTGACGCCAAACATTATCGGATACAAATTTATTACTAATAACTTTCATTGGTCCAGAGCCAAGATCTAGTATAAGTACTGGATATCCGCTTTCTATTAAAAGTGCCATAAAGTCATGCTGTAATAAAGACAAATAAGTATAATTTTGTATAATTCACTTCAATTTTGCTAATGTTCCATAACTTTCAAATGAAAATATTGTATAATATTATTACTAAGTTTAATTCTTAGGGATGTTTTTTTTTGGACAGGTTTAAATTAAATGAACAATCTCTTTATCCGTTGAACGTTTCGTCCCTATATTTGGGACATCCTCAGCAACTCGATAGTTATGTTCACTAGTCAACCTCTCACATCATTTTTCATTACAGTCATAAGTATTTACTATCTTATATATAGAGTCAATTTTAAACCATAACTTTTCGAAGTATAGTGTTCGATAGTAGTGTTCGAAAAGTTATGGTAGGATAACGGTTTAAAATTGACTCTGTATATAAAATAGTAAATACTTATGACTGTAATGAGAAATGATGTTAGATTGACTAGTGAACATAACTATCGAGTTGCTGAGGAAGTCCCAAATATAGGGACGAAACGTTCAACGGATAAAGAGATTGTTCATTTAATTTAAACCTGTCCAAAAAAAAACATCCCTAAGAATTAAACTTAGTAATAATATTAGGAAAATTTTGGATAAGAAAAAAATTTATTATATTAACATTGTATAATATATTATTACTTACTGTTTTTGCACGTGGTAATTTGACTTTTTCTTCATTTCCAAGATATAAAAGGAAGCCATTAGTTTTATTCGTACGGAAATATAATGAAATTTTACTAGATGTTGCTAACAGGGGTAAGCTTTCTGGATTTTTCAATTCCAAAGTAGTGTTTCGGTAGAAGGTCAGACCTGTTTTAAATCTGTCTGCTAATTCTCTAGCATTTGCTATCTTGTTCTTTAAAGCATTCATTTTATTTTGAAGATCGTTTCCTGTTTCATCCATCGCTTTTTGGTTTTTACTCAAATCGCTAAGAAAATTGTTAATATTAGGTGCCATTTTACTGACAACGTCCAATTGTTTCTTAGCCTGTGAAATATCTCGTATAGATTCGGACATATCCCTTATAAGCTGTTTAGTTCTTTTGAGATCATTTGGTATACTTTCGATTGTACCATTTATGTTTTGCATAAGATTTGTTATATTGTATTCTATTTTAGTAGCTTCACCGACGGCATCACGTGCTACCGATGATGATTGCGATGGAATACTTGAAAGCGCGCTAAAAATTAAAATCACCTTTGATATAAGGACATAATTAAATTTTTCTTAATATTACCTAGATAAGATATTACATAATACATGGCATAGTACTGTTTTTTTTCTATGAAAAGGATCCGTTAATCACTGGTATAATAATGTCGTAATTATCGAATATTCTGTATACAAGGTGTCGAGGTTTTTTCGAATACGCTCACAATGTTTGTACGAAAAATCCTCAAACATCCTGTATAATCTATTATTTGTAATTAATAGAAGACAATTATAATATTTATATCTTACCTATCAATATAATCTAATAATCTTTGATTGTTTTTATTTTGAGAATCCGTAAATACTTTTTCAGCCCTTGCAATCTGAAGATTTTCTTCAGATTTTCCTGTAGTTTCTTCCAATACTATTTCTGCAGAGGCAAGCAAATTTGCAGATTGATCGAGAGAATTTTTTATTTCTTGTTCTATCGTGGAAAACTGTTGCAATAAAAAAGATTATACCATAATTAGAAAATCACAATAACTGATTCTAAATTGAAATTGATTCTAAAATAAAATTATGTTAAAATGATAAATGTATCAGTAACTTACTGATGCTGTTGCATTATTAGTAGCATAAGAAGCATTAAGAGCAGCATGATTAGCTTCTTGGATGGCCTTTTCAATATTCCTATATGCAGAAACAGCACGTACAGCATTTGTATTACGTGTATCTGTCAATAGATTGTCCAATTTTAAAGAATGACTGTAAAGAGATTCAGCATGATCATTTGCTTTTTTTAAAAGACCTTCTAAATTAATAAGCTTTTCGTCATTTTGCAAAATGGTATTGTTTAAATCCATGACTATATCTTGCAATGTATTAGAATCTGTGGAAATATACATTTTCTCATGATATATTCTATTAGCAATATAGTATTTTACAAACATTAATAAAATAATTCCAATAAAATAGAAATAATGAAGTTTACCTAAAATCTTAATATTAGCATCAGTTTCATTTAACAGTTGAGTTGCATTTTTATTAAGTTCCGTGCCAGCGTTTAGATCCTCTTTAGCCTCAGACGAAATATTTTTAACGGTATCAAAGTTGATAGATTCCGCAGCCATTCTATTATCTTTATTGAGATCTTCAACATCGGCTACTGACGCTTCAGTTTTTTTTGTTATATCAAGCAAGTCATCCATTTTGGTACTAATATTTTTAATCTTGTCTTGTAAATCTGACGCCATTGAGGTCAGATTATTTATTGGAGAATTATATTGTAACATTTCCGATACGAGAATATTAGCTTGATTAGCTTGATCGATTGCGTTATCGCGGAAATTAACGAAAGATACCTCTTTTATTTTGTTCAGAATTTGTTCTGCCTTTTTTACCGTATTTTCGATTTTACCACCTGGTCTAAGCTCTATATTGGTAGCCAATGATTGCACTTCGGATACTATTAAATTAACTAAAGCTATCTCACGTATTACATCTTCCTCTAAAACAGTCATATTATTTAAAGTATTTTCAGCACCGAGTTTCCATTTGATACTATCTTCAGCAACATAATCGGAACGACGTTTTTGGCTCGATACTTCTTGTCCAAGACGCGATAAGTTTTGTTGTAACGGTAAGAAATTAATTCTTTTTGGATCAAGTAGCATAACTTCTGAATAAAAGTCATTGACTGTGTCGTTAATGAATTTTAAACGCTGATTTGTAAAATAACTTTCAGCTACCATCTGTAAAAATGATATGTTATACAAAACGATTATTTTCAAGATACATACAAGTATAGCATAAAAATGTGTATATAGAAAATAATAATCTTCATAGATAAAACTTACATTGTATTCATGAAATACAGGATTTAGAAGATCTGAGAGTAAATCAGTAACATCAAGTAAATCACCGGTACAAGAATCACATGCAAAGCAACCTTGTCCTGGGATCAAAACGTGACGATATGGACAGTGATCGCACTTTTCACCAATAACACCAGGAAGACAAGAACACTGTCCCGTAGTTGTGTTACAGGATGCACCAACGGAATATCCAGTATTGCAACCACATGCTGAAATTATAAGAAAAAGTAAAAGAAGTAAATGTATTGTTTTTAACAATATTTTTTCAACAGAATTTATAATTATCTTAAAGATTTATAATATGTTTTATCATTTATCTTGTTTATACTCACATGTACAACCATCTGGACCATAATTCCAATAACCAGGAGTGCATTGATCGCATCTCCGTCCGGTAACACCGGGTTTGCATTGGCACTGGCCAGTTGTTTCATTACATTGTTTGCTATCTGAAGCAATATTGCAATCGCAAGACTTACAACCTTCGCAAGAATCAAATCCATAATGATTTTCTAGGCAAAGATCGCACTGTTCACCGATAACATTTTCTTTACAATGACACTGACCAGTGTGATTATCGCAATGTTTCATTCCACATTTGTTACACGAACAACTTTGACAATCTTTTCTTTCTACAGCATCGCCAAAATATCCAGGCGCGCAATAATTGCAAGCTTCTCCATGCGTATTGTACAAACAGTGTAAACATTCTCCAGTGATAGAATCACAAGAATCAACTTGATTAGTATCAATATTACCCGAACATTCGCAAGGCTTACAGTAATCGCCATAAACTTCTGGATTTCCATAGTATCCGGCAATGCAAGTTTCGCATCTTGCACCATAATAGCCAGGAAGACATTCACAGCTGATTTTGTTACCTTCTTCATTTACTTCGCAATCTAACGCAAAATTATTAGATGCGACAGGAAGTGGACAAGCACAAATTAAACAATCTGAAGGAGTGCCGATAGTTGCATTTCCGTAATATCCTTGTTGGCAGAATTCACAATGATCGCCTTTGGTACCATTTTTACAATCCTGTAAAAAGAATAATGTATCGTTCACTTGTAAATTCGTTTGTCTAACAAACTTTGTTTAAATTTAAATATTTCTTTGCATAAAAAATATACTGAAAGCATTCTAAAGAAAAAGAGACAAAAATAAGACATACGTGGCAGACGCCGGTATTAACATCGCAAGTATCCGCATGACCATTACACTGACATCGTACGCAATATCCTCCGTAAGGACCTGATTGTACTCTGTAATATCCTGGAGCACATTCTTCGCAAGATAATCCTTGATAATTTGGTGGACATTGACACTGCTCTACACTACTGGCTGGGATACTGTACTCAGCAGAGTATTGTTCTGTTGTAATATCAATGCTAACATAGGACAATCTGAAAAAATAAATGAATATGAAATATTAATAAAATAAAGAGAAACTATATCAAATAGTTTATAAATATTAGTACTCACGTAGCCAAAATGCTAGGGTTCCAGTATGTAGCTCGAATATATATACCTTGAAGATTATCAAGAACTACCATAATTTGTTCTCTAGTAACACTTAAGCGACTTAGTGTCACAAAGTTGGTTTCTATAAGCTCAACAGATGCTACAAAATTTGTAAAAGAAGGTGGTTGCTCGTCACCATAGAAAAGAAGAACTGTATCTGGACCTTGAAGAATTACATCCGCCGCACTTACTGCTTTTCCAAATGGTCCAGTATTATAGCTTATCGTATAATTTAAAAATCCACCATATGAAGTTAACTTTTTGCCAAGATAACTTTCAGGAGCTGCAAAGTACACGATATTTTCCAACATGTCATTAGCTATTAGATCAGTGATTATAGAAGTTGAATTTATTTCCTGAGGTATCGTTGTTAGAAATGATAAATTTCCAGTCTTCTCATTTTGTACTGCAAGTTCCCAGTTGTTCATATCCAAAATATGAGTTCTGTAGAGGTTTGCGGAAGTACAACGTGTTGTTTTTCCAAAACAAAAGCATTTTGTACAACCTTCTTCGTTGCTTGCTTGAATGTTGAAGGTTCCTTCTTTACAAACATCACAAGCAGAACCTTGAACATTTTCTTTACAGAAACATTCAGCAGTATACTGATCGCAAATATCTAATGTTGTTCCTCGTACGTCACAGTCACATTTTTCACAGTGAGGAAATTGTGAATATCCAGATATGCATTTGTCACATTGCCTTCCAACCACATTTTCTTTACATCTACAGTTGCCATTAAACAAATCACATTGCATATCGCCATTGATCACGCCAAGAAAAGAACAATTACATTCTTCGCATCCAATTATGTGATCAAAACCATAGGTGCCTGGTTTACATTGATCGCAACGTTCACCAATGACTCTTTGAGGGCAAATACATTCACCTAAAACATGAACGAATAAATCATAATTAATATAATAATCATGACAATAGTATATAAGAGAAATTGAACACTACATTAATTGTAAACAATACGTACCAGTTTCAGGTTCACAAAGTATTTTACTGGGACAAGAACAAGGTTTACAATTAGGAAATCCATAATATCCTGTTTTACAAATTTCACATCTTCTACCAATAATATTAGGTTTACACGGACACTGTCCTCCAAACTTCTCACATTTAAAACTAGTTGTACCATAAATGTCACAATTACAGGATAAAGCACGATTGTTGTAATTAGCGGTCAATGAAAATATGGAATCTCTACAAAATCCTTCTTCTGTTACGTTTATATAGAAATGATTATTACCACACTTTTTAAGGAATTCCTTAGTCTGATCGAACTGTATTTTTGTTAGAATTTTATCATTATATTGGTCTGCAGGTACGACTAATATGTAATCCAACCAAATACCATTTCCACTGCTTTCTTTAAATGTAATCACAAAGTTTTCAATTAATTGAAATCGAGTATTGCCATCTACTTGTTGCACAATGCTGCGACAACCACTGTTACTTGGACAATGGGGTACAGAAACTTTAGCTTCATAAAACTTTCCATTTTGTACTAGTACGTCTAAATCAAATTTTGGATGATCTGGTTGATAATATTGTACGATGAAAACATAGTCCCCAGGTTCTGGAACTTTGGCATGAATATCTACCATTGCATCTTTATCATTTAAATAAATTAGTTTAGTGGTATTATCGTAAATACCGTATGGCCGACTATCCATTTCAATAACCGCATTATTAGATTCAAATTCGATCTTTTTGGAATCGGGTGCGCTAGGGAAAAGGCCTTGTACGCATTTACCATTTTTTCTAACACAGACAGATTTTGGTTTGATATAATCTAAGGACCAGCGATGATATGGAATAGCAACGATTGAGTGAATCGCAATATTTGAAGTAGATTCTCCAGTTAAAACTATGCTTACGTAATTTGACTGGAAGTTCATAATGGCAACTCTATCATATGTATCGGTTACAACTTGTCGACAAATGCTTGTATATCTGCAAGGATAAAGTGTAACTTTGCCTTTTCCAACGGTATTTGCTTCGATCAATAACACAGAAGTCTCGCTATCTTCTGCAGAGGTAACGTATGTTATAACAAGCACATGTGGGCCTGGTTTAGATATTCTAAGTTCAAAGTGAATCTCTTCTTGACTATCATTGATAACTGGCATTTCTTCTGCATCGATTTCTTGAAGGGTCTCTTTATCTGAGAAATATTCTGTCAAAGATATTCTTATGTTGTTGTCATTGAGAAAACCTCCAGTACCGCGAACAGAATCAAAATTTATTAAGTTGGGATATCCATAATGACGGCAGAGTCCTTTATAACCAACTTTACAAGGTATGTTAACATCTTGAGTTAAAATAGTTGCTTCATAATATTCTGATGGTAACAGAACGAAATAGTCTAGGAAAAGACTTTTCTTATTAGCTATACTAATAGTCCAATACCCAGGATTCATCACCATAGGTGAAGGATGATTGTCATGGGCTCCTGCAACTGTAACGAACGATGGTTTCGTCGTTGGCTTAAATTGAACTTTAAATTCCTGTTCCACTTCAGCAGGACTATCTGGTGTAATTTTAATAGTTCCAAGAATCGGCTCATTGTTAGGGTTGACATACCGCATAACCATACGATATAAAGAAGATTTATGTATATAAACATTTTGAATAATTTCGTCTTGTAGAGTAGAAAATACGGCATATCCTTTCCAACTATAACCTGGGAAAAAATGTTCTGAAAAGTCATATCGTACTTGACTGTTACTAGAAGTTCTGCCATCTTCTACTTCATATTGGAATTGATGAAGAGTTGGAAAATAATGTGCCTCTAGAGGTTCTTTACATGTCAAACCCGTTACGCGAGGCTGACATTGACATTGTCCAGTTTGCTTGTCACAAATAGGATTAACAGATCCACCAATATCACAGTTGCAATCTATAAATTATTATTTACAATAATAATATCTATTTAAATGCATAATAACAAATATTTGAATTGAACTCAAGTGATTATCATAATTTACCGGAACAACCGAATAAATTGTTCTCTTGAAGATTATAACTTCCATCGATGCATCGACTGCAACTTCTATCGGTCACTCCAGGTTTACAAATGCACTGACCAGTTTTCACGTCACATTCACCAATACTCCCAATAACACCCGGTATATTACATTGGCATTCTAAAAAAGGAAATATTTAGATCACCTAACTATTAAATATTGGAGACAAGGAATGAAAGACTTGAATTACCTTCACATCCTTCTGCGTTATGTTGTTGCAAATTCCAATATAAAGGTTTGCATTTGTTACAAATCCTTCCTTCCACACGGTTCTTACATTGGCAAAGTTCCCCTATTGGTAAACTACCACATCCTTGGAAAGTTTCAACAATACCTGCTGGATCACAATTACATCCTTCGCAAGTTGGGAAATTATAAAAGCCCTCTTTACACTGATCGCACCTCGATCCATCAAAGTTTTCTCTGCATTGACAATCGCCTTCCGCATCGCAGGATACGCCAATTGCTCCATGGCTGTCACAGTTGCAAGCTGCAATATAAAATTCAATAAAAAAAACGCTTTATATAAAAAAGTACACATCTATTTTAATAAAATATATATCATAAACATCAATTTCTATAAATCCAATTCGTACCTATGCATTCTGGATACATGTAATATCCTGGACTACATTGATCACAGGCCTTTCCAGCAAAATTTGCAAGGCAAGAACATTTTCCTATGCTGTCACAACTAATGGAAGAAGAACCAATGGAACTGCAGTTGCATGGTCTACAGTTAGGATATCCATAATATCCATTAATACATTGGTCGCACCTAGTACCACCATAGCCCTCTTTGCACAAACATACACCGTCGTTTTTGTTACAAATTCCTTGTTTCGTACCTCTTGTATCACAGTTGCAATCTAAATAAAGTAAATAATAGTCATATTAATTTTGTAAAAGTATCACTTTTTTCTTAATATTCTTATCATACATACATGTACATGAAGGATAGTTGAAATAACCGTCTTCGCAAATATTACAAGTTCTTCCACCATAATTATTTCTACATGTACAATTACCAAAAAGAACATCACAAACATTATTCCGAGAACCAAGTTCGTTGCAGTCACAAGCTACAAATGAATATTATTTTTACAATAATATTTTAACGTCAGATCTTTGACATTATATTCATATGGATGCATATTTTGGAGATAAAACAATTTAGAAATATTTTCTAAGACATACTTACGTAAGCATTCAGGGAAATTATAATAGCCTTCTGCACAGAGATCACAGTAATGACCGGCATAGTTTGTTTTACAAGGACATGGGCCATCTCCTGCTTCACAATAATATCCATCGGTTCCTTGTAAATGACATTCACAAGGACGGCATTTAGGATATCCAAAGTATCCATGATTACATGTATCGCAATTTGGTGGCGTAAATTCCTCGCGACATTCACATTTACCAGTAGCATCAGCACAATTTCCGGTTGAATAAAAGTAATCACAGTTGCATGCTACAGCAAAGTACAATTATTAAAATTAACTATAATACAATTAACGTTCTTTTTAAAAACTATACGATTAACTTACGTTGGCATACATCAGTAGCATTGAGAGGTTTATTCAGTGGTCTATAGAATTTCGGTTTGCATTCATTACAGTTAATACCTTTCGTATTGTCTCTACAATTTTGACATATTCCACCACCTTCATAGTTTCCATGTATGTCCAAAGACAAATGCTTTTCATCAATTTTCGGATCATAAATACATTCATCCGAGTGACCGAAACAATTGCAAGCTGAAATATTATCAATTATAGTCGATGTATAAGTAAATATGTTAATGTAGATTAAATTTAATTAATGACACATACGTTCGCAGGTAAATTTCTTAAAAGACGTAGATTGTTGCCATTTCTTCTGTTCAAAACCTTTGCAACAGGTCGCACACTGTGGTCCACAAGTGTTGTGCTGACATCTACAGACAAGTTTATTTGGTACGCTAGGATCTTGGATATCGCAGGTATCCGCATGACCGTTACACATACATCTACCACCGATACTGATGTCTTTGATTGAATAAAAATACTAAAATATACAGAAAATGATAAATATTTTTTACCTATATATATATATATATATATATATGTAAATATTTTATTATTATATATATATATATATCATATCATATATTAGATTATTCTTAGTACCGAAACAATAATTATTACACACACATATTATTATTATTATAATATAATTATTACATAATAATAATATATAATACCCCCATATGGGTAAGTCGTTCATGCGAACCCTTTGCATGGACAACCCGTATACGAGTCGCTAGTAATGAAAAACTAATTAACAGGTATTTTTAATTAAAACACAATAACAGATTCTTACTCGTCTCGTCACAGTAGGATCCTGACGAACAACCGACATAAGATGCCCCAATAAGTTCTTTGTTCTGAGAAAACGAAAGCGCACGTTGGTCGCCCTCGTCCATTCTTGTAATTCCGATGAATTAAAATAATGTTTCGCCGATGGACGATTATTCAAGATAGAAATCGGTATTTCACCACCCTCCAGGGGTACTATCTTCGAATATTCAGTAGTACAAATAACACTATCGTCTCTAGTAATGGGTTTATGACTATCAACGCCAAAAAATGTTACGCAATCGCTATCGGATTCCGCAAAATATTGCCAAGGTGACCAGGTCTTTCCATGATCTTTTGATTTTTCAAGTACCCACAGCCCGGGTCTTGGTGAATTTGCCATACGCACGTAGACATACGCTACGTGAAATTCCTGTTAACGAAACAGTAATAATACAATTGCAATATATTGGTTTACTTATACCCTAATTTATATACATAAATACATATATATTATACATGAGTACATCTTTATTAAAACTATAATTAAAAAGATAAAAAAAATAAAAGAAGAAAGTTGCTCGCATGAATGTGTAAAAAAATATTTCAACTTCACTTCCGCCAAAAAAAAATATATTATCCCGTTGTATCGAGTAAAATCACGACAATAGCATTAATAGAGATAACGACAAGAAGAATCATTGATAAGCTACCATTGACCCCAGATTATGATTTCCTCCGTTCTATTCCTCGTGATAGAATTTAATCAAAATGTGAAGGAATAACGATGAATCCTTCGGACAACTAACAGTTTTTTTTTTTAAATAAAAAATGATTGTGATTTAGATGACAAACATATTCAACATGTTAAAATGTGTAATAACAATTGACAAAATATTCGCATGGTAATTAGAAACTTTATTTTTTATTTTACTACGGAAATAACGCGAAGATAATTATTTCCGGCATGCAGGAAAACGCCTACAACATGATAAAAATTTTTTTTTTTATAGATAAAATACAGTTGCACGCTAAGTTTGTATCTTTTTCCTGCTCGTTCAGCCATCACCCTCGAGTATAATTTTTCGTAACAACATTTTTTTATGATTATTTTAACATTAAATAAATTAATATTTATATTTAATATTCAAATTAATTATATAGTATAATTAATTTTATTTTTTCATTAAATATATATAAATTAAAAAAGGAATAAAAAAATTTAATCACGTAACATATATTTATTATATATTTTTTCTTCTTTTTATCTTTATTTTCGGTAACTTACTTGACCCAAATCAATTGTTAAAGTCACTTCATTGTATTTCATGCCTCTAGAAAGTGGTGGTGATTGCCACCAAGTTTCCATACCATCGACAGCATATTCCGGAGGGTGTTTTTTTTCCGGACTATCTGGATCGCAAACATCGCATACCTGAACAAAAATATATAGGAGTATTATATGCAAGAATGTGTTAGATTTTATAATACACGAGATCAATCGTCCTAATTATATTTGTTTTATTCGAATCAAATTTAATCAAACATTAGATTTTTTTTTTTTAATTTATGATGGGTCACTAAAATTCCATGAAAATATTCAGAATAGAAGAAACGAAAATTTAAAGTGTATCGAGAGGTCACGTTATCTCTCCTTTTATCGAACTTCTTACTTTGACTTTTTAAGCGCTTTATTTCGTCCGCTTACAAAATGTTCTTACGATAACGAACGAATATCTTCCTCGTAGAAAGTGTGAAAAATAAATAACTTGAATACTTTTGATAATTATATCGCATATATAATACTTATAAAATTTTGTCATCTAAAATATAATATCGAGTGATATCATTATTGAGTTTAAAAAAAAAAAAAGATAAAAAAGTCGCAAATGTATTTAATATAGTTTCTCGTTGAAATAATTCAACATTATAAATTAACGTAGGCCGGCTGTTCATTTGTTATCAGAAAGATAATCATCTGCTTCATTAATACGATTTATAATTATTAATTCTTCGTTTTGTTTATACCAAATTAAATACGATATTAATGAATGAATGAAAGAAGTATACTGTTTCTCCCTTACGATTTCATTAACACACATTTCTCTTGCGTGATAATGCTGATCTTTTTGAAGTTATTCCTTTATCGTCTTTCTTCCCAAGAAGTGATACGAATGAAACACGAACGTTATATCCTTTATAAAAAAATCGTTAACCATCGTGCGACTACATTTATATATAGTCGTGTTATAATTATTGTTTTCTTTTTTTTTTAGCAGATGAGTAGTTAGAAAAGCAAGGAAATAGTTGAGCAAGCAAGTCGTTGTTTCTTCAAACCGATAAACTCTTGGTCTCGAAGAATCAAAGTAGATAAAATTCAGTTCAACAGAACAAAATATATAGAGATCACTCTACCAATAAAAATATAAAAGAAGAAATCTGTATAAAGAAATCTATTTGGTGAAAAATTAATTGAAAGATATTGGCGATTTTATGGAATCGAAAAATGAAAGGACAACTCGAAAGGAAATTAGTAAAAATTGGTGTATTATATAATTTATCTGATAAATATTTGATTAAATATTTTCTACCTTTTTGACCCATCAATAATAAGTATATTTTTATATTAAACTTTATTCGCGCTCACCTGTCCTTGAATTAAATTGATGTCCTCATCTTGATCGGCATTCGCGCCAACAAGTTTACAGTAAAGTTCTGGTCCAGGAGTATCGACTCCGCACGTGGCCGAAGCAGTGATCTCCTTGCCCTCGGCAAGATTGAAATACGGTGGCGTTAAACTTTCGGACTTTGAATTTTTTACCAATAGACCGATCAGGAGAAGATGTGTTATTACGTGTAACCACCACCACCCTGACATCGTGACAGAATCGATCAACGATCCACCACCGCCGGTCCGTCCGTGGACGACCGACAACCGAGATCTTCGATTTTATCAACGATTCTGTTTGAAAATCCTACCTACTAAGGGCCTTTTATTTCCTCTCTCTCTCTCTCTCTCTCTTCTTTCTTTCTCTCTACCCACACTCCACTATTCTCTTTCGTTCTTCTTTTCTCTCTCCTCTTTCGAGCACGTAACGAAAATTATGCGAAAGAAAGAGAAAGAGGAACCAACGCGAAGCGTCATGAACGATAATATAAGATGTTCGAGCGGCTTCTCGATGCAGACTGTCAAGCCAAAGGGTCATCGAGAAGCAACGACTCGAAGGAGGGTGGGGGTGGGTGGCTCTCCCCAAGAAGGATGGTCCACACATGCTGGAACCACATGGTATCCTTTCTACACGTGTGTGTATACATATCCTCTTATGTTATATCCATTAAACTCTATATAGAGCATCTACTATGCTAACATTTATCATTGTCTTCGTTTCTGCGTTCGTTCATTCATTCTTCTTTTTCGGATAAGTTTGACCTAGTTTAGGTTTAACTATTAATTATCACGTACATATATATTTTTTGTTTACAATTAGATATAGAAAAAAAAAAAAATATATATATATATATGTACACACCGAAGGATGATCTATCGATCGATCGATCTTTACCCTTTTTTTACCAATTTTTTTCAATCTTCGGTTGTTAACATCTATTTGGATAAAATTTTTGCGATAACGCTAATTACACGGAAATCACGAGTTTATTATATTTTACTTGGCATTTCATTTGGCGTTCTTCTCTAATTGCAAAGATCATTAGCCTTTTACTGTTAATGAACGTTAATTGTATAAAGTCATTCACCGCGAACGACTATTCAATTTTGTTATATTGCACGATCAAGTTAATTAAAATGCGCGCCATTTCAATCGTTCCTTTTACGAATCTATATAAATGATTATTTTTTTTTTTGTATTTTTCATCAAATGAAATTCTGTTTAAAAATATTAGTATTATTGTATAAAAGGAAGTAATCCTACATTTAGACTTACGTGGTTGAATGTTCTTTTCAAGATGTCTATTTGAAACTACTCAGATATACAAAATAATATTATTTTCTTCAATCCTGTTTTACATTATAATATCTATAATACAAGGAAGAAAACATTATACTAGAACTTAAAAGTACAGATATGATGAAGTTTCCTAATAGTAAAATATCAACAGAATCCACCCATATGGTAAACACTCTTACTGAAATAACAAATATCGACATTTCAGATCAAATTAACAATTATTTGTATTATTCACTGTTACTCTGGTTGTAAAAAAAACTTACTTAAGTTTGATAAAGCGGATATAAACCAAGTTAGGGGTGAAATAGAATCTGCATTTTTAGCTCTAATAATTGTCACCAATTGCATTATTTTACTAGACGCAGATATGGGAGTACACATTGGCTAAAAAGTGATATTTCCGTGAATGTTTATACAATGATGATAAATTCATGAATGGACATTGAATAATTATACTAACCGTTAAGAATGTAAGAACAATCTTTGGTATAATTTCTGATAGAAAACAAATGCTCATTGTAATATATACAATCGTGAACAATAAGCTCCATATATTCATTTTTCTCGAATATATTAATATTAAATACATTAAAATATAGTCTTGTATTAAAATAACTGGATATTCAAAATATGATAATAGGGAATACCTATTAACATAATTGTAACTTGCCACTATCGTATAACTGCAATATTAAATTATAAGTGTATACACATATATACATGTTAAAATAAACTTCTTTTTTTCGTTCTAATAAAATATTGCATATATCATAAGTTGCAAGAAAATATAAAGTAGAATAATCAAATATTACCTTGTCAATTCTAACGATAGTCCTAAAATAGATATTTGTTTGGCAGACTTTACAGAAATTAATTTAAAAATTTGCGGAACCTTTAATATAAAGCACATGGCTATGATGAAAATGCTTAAAATATCAGCTAATCGTTTAAGATTCATTTCCATTTTCTTAGCTTTTAGAGACTGTAACAGATCAAACGTACTGTTTAACTTAACAAATATTATAATTTACTTATTATAATCTTATAATGTGTCCAATATGATAATCATTATCTACATTGCGTAATGATTATCAGAACAAATTCATCAACTTACAGTGTTAAGAAACTATGTGCTTTATTATATTATTTGTTTCACTTATAAAATTATAATTACATTAAGAAAAATTGGATATCCTACACTCAGTTATATCTAACTTTTAATACTGAAACCACACTAAAAATATGCCATATTTATAATTATTTCTGGCATTTCTACATTGTTGGCACCTAAAAATACAATCAAGTTAAAGTTACATACTTATTCCAAGAAATATATACATACTAGTATAATAAGAATATTACATTATGTAATTTTCCGAATTAAATTTGTGTATGTAATCATTTTATGAAAAATTGTGACAGAATTTTTTTTGTCAGACATCTTGACTACATTACATGCGCAGGTTAAATGATTTTAAACGCGGCAACTAAGTACTGCAATAGTCATTAACGAACTAACTATAACTGGTACTTCCTATGTAGACTTTGAATAAAAATATAATTTAATGGAAAAAAAAAAATATAATCAAATAAGAAGATATTTATATGTATATTTTCCTCTCTTAAAATTAATAATACATAATATAAAACGAAAATAAATATTTATACGAAACTAATTTAGTAGCTAACGTATTAAATGAATCATTAATTGTAAGAACAAAAAAAAGAAAAAGATTAGTAAAACCAAATACTCGAATAACGAAAATTCATATAAGTGTATGAACGAGTCGACCAATTAAATCAATAGAAAATACTAACGGAGAAATTTGATTGGATGTTGTAAATTTGCACATAAATCGAAACTTTTCAAATCGTTTTTTACTTAACTATACATTCACGATCACACAAGTCTTATTATCTTTTTTAATCATTTATCAATGATATTATCAATATTAAATAAAATGTCTCTTTATATGATTAGAGTATTTTAGAATATACGCTACACAGATCAGTTCTTCTCCGTTTCTAAGAAATTCATCTTTATTCATCGAATGTACGCGAATGGAATCGCTTACTTCGGATTGTACAGTTGACAGAAGGAATCTAGGAACAGAACTGACATGGAGTAAGATGAAATGTGTAGTCCTCGCGGTTGTCTTTTAAATATTGATTTGTCTTGCGAATGCAGATCGTGTGACGATCATAAGTGTTATTTTAATATGCAGCTTGGACAACGGCAATGTTATCAATCCGAATGGGCTGCAAACAAGGAAAGATAAGTACGTAAATGAATTATTTTCTGCTTAAACGTCAAAGGTGATCTACTACCTCAGATGCAAACATTAACCCTGCCGGGACGTGAGACTTATTCTAGTACACGGCATGTCTTTTCGTCAAGATATTTCAAATATTAGGAATAATATTTTATTATATCAATTATAATCATTTAAGTATCGAAGTCTTTTCAATATTATTTATTCGTCTATTTAATTATCATTAAAATTGACATTTTTTACTAATGTTCTATAACACAAAAGCATATACCATTTGGGATTTGTAAGTCCTGTTTAAACATTGTTATTAACACGATATTGCGTAATGTAATGATCCTGATATTGGTATTATATTCTTTCGTATATATTAATTATAGTAATCGTTAGAGATTTTTATACTTTTTTTTTTTTAAATATTCTTATATCAATTAATTTTCAATTGGATTAAATAAATCTAGAGAAAAAGTGATGAATATTAAGTAATATAATTAAGCCATAAATGTAATGATCTATTCGTGTTTACAAATAAATGATTTTATTGTATTATTTTAGATTAAAATACTCTAGTTGGCAAGCTTTATGGCTTCTAGATCTTATATCAAAATGGACCATATAATAAGTACAATTGGGTATACAGATACGAAGATGATAAGATATTCGTGTATTGTTTACAGTTGCTATTTTCAGGTAAGAAAAATAGATTATGGAATGTTCTGTGTTTTTCAAATATAATGGTAATCTTATTTTAAATAAAAAATAAAATGTTGAATTATGTTCCAGGGGGTTACTTGGGACTTCCAGAAATTTTGGCTACTGTAAAATTAATAACAGATATTTAAATAGATTTTGAAATGGATTCCCCACCGTCATGTTCACTCAGTGCTACCGGACCTTTAAGTGATCTTGGTAGCAGTGGACTAGGGGGTTCCATTTCTAGTGATTCTGTGCGTGCTCATCTTGCTATCGAGGTATAATTTCCAATGATTTAACTAAATTTTAAATAAATTCAATGTCTTTAATTAAAGGATATCTTTTTTTATTCGTAATTATTTTTAGATGCAAGAAAGCGATATAGAAAGCAAATCTTTATCACAAGATTCCTTTGATTATTCAGATGGTATGTGTGGAGAAAATTTTAATACATTAAAGAAGGGGCCAGGTTGGAACGATGCAGATGGTAAATTGGAGGTGGAAGTTGTCGATGTTGCTATTAAACCGCCACCAGAGTTTCAAGACAGTCCTTCGCCAGCTGATTCTGAATCCTTTTCCGCACCCATTCTTAGTTATGAACAATTGTTGCAACACAAAGTTCCGCAATGTATAGACGAATTTGCTAATAATTTTGTTAAGTCTATTATCGAG
>NW_014569577.1:324205-364362 GCF_001313835.1 Polistes canadensis
TAAAATCATGTTATGAATTTAACTGTTTCTTATTGCATTTTTGTTATTTGCTCGTTTCATTGAACATATATACCCAACGTATATGCTTAAACGAATAATTTTTTGCAAAAAGGATATTCATTGTATCGTTATAATTGCTTGGTATAGAATGAAAATTGATTCTTGAGAAAACCAAAGTTTGTAAACTGTACTCAAAGTACAACATTTGATTAATTTAATATAATACAATTACAAAGATGATAATACGAATTAAATGAAAAGAAGTTTTAATTTTGTTAAGTTCTTAAGTTCGCAATATATTTTGAATGTATTTCTTGATGGTCGTGTATAATTTCATATGGTGCATTAATTAGATTATCATATATATATTGGAAATAATTAAGAATTTCTATAAAAAAAAAGTAAGATATGGAACTTATTATTTATTTTAATGGAGGAAGTGAAAATTTATAATTATATATATTTTACAGTTCGTCTCTCTATAATTATAAGAATAAATCGTGCTTTAATAACACAATGTATAATAAGAACGCATACATAACATTAACGTATAAAGTGGAAAGCAATAATGTGATGAAACATAATCTACATCTAAAAGAATTTATTTAATACATGCAAGGTGAGTCACTAAGTTACTATCATTTGGAATATTTTATTTATTTATAAATGCAAAGAGAATAGAACTTTATTTACTATTAGAAGAAGAAAGAAGGTAAATTAGAAAATCATTCAAAAGTTGTATCACGTATCGCGCGTATTAAATATTTATAAATTATTTTAAAAAGAAAGCTCTCTCAAAATGTTACAAATTTGTAAAGTTAAATACTGTGAGTAATCGGTCAACGAACATCGTCTTTGAGCGAATTATGTTTGTTAACCGATTACCCACTGTATAAACAAAAATAGATTCGTTCTCAATTTATGCAAATTTATTTTTTATTTATTTGCGTTATATGTGATCAATAATATAAAAAAAAATTCCTAACAGTAATAGTGACTTGTCTAGCACGATTTAATTAATAAAAGATAAAACTAATGTTTTAAATGCATGTTGTACTTTGACTAGAGAACTGATAACATTGATAATCGTCTGTTACGTGTAATCAACAAATGCTAGTCATAAATATCGCATTTTAAGTTGGATTTCAGTATTGTTTCTTAATAAATATCTATGCACAAACTTATATTTATTTTCAATTATTTTGTAAACACAATCCAAAAAAAATAAAAATAATCGTAGCTTGTGCAAAAAAAAAGAAAAATAGAAAGAAATTAAATAAATTTATAAAAATATTAGTTTGGTCATTATCTCAATAAGAGTAATTATTTTTAATTATGTCTTAAGGTATCATTAGATTGGACTATACAATATATGAATGTAAATGTGGGCTTCTCTAGTCTAATATATATATTTTGTCATCAAGTTCGATTGTTGTCAGGGTGAAATGCATAATAATTGCCTTTTTACGAATGGCAGTGTTAAATTTGTTAGGTAAAAGTAATACATTAAATATAAATTATATGTATTATATACATATATTATTATATATGATTTTTATTATTCTTATTACATTATAATTATTATTATTTATTATTGTTACTGTATAAGAAATAATAACAACATTGGCAATCAAATAACTTAAGTTACACAAATAAGTTATCATAAAATTTCTCAAACTGTAAAGTAGAATATTTTTATTAGTACAATATAACGGGGTATTTATTATTTTTTATATTATTGTATTATTTCATTTATTTAGATCGTTTTGACTAAATGTATAATATTTTATAAACAAATATTTAAAAAATTGTGACAACAAATTCGACACAATAATCGCAAGAAAAATAGTACGATGATAATTTGATGAAATTATAATATATTATATTGTAATTGAAGTATGTTATTAAAGGAATCCTGCTTTGATAAAATAAGGATTATGAGAAATCTCTATACGTACTGCATAAATTCTGTGTCAATATTAAAAAGATTAATTTTTCAATCTTACAGCTATTAACATGTTAATTTGTCTTTTTTTGATATTATAAACAGAAACGCACTTTAAACATAAAAAAAAACAAAAAATGGTATGTATTTCATTATCTCACATTTGTACCATAATGTCATCACGATGAAACAATAAAATATGATTTTCAAAATTATAACGTCATCTATATTTTATATAACAAATAAATAATAATAGTTACATTGAACATAAAAATATATGTCTTTCTTTAGATATGGTTATAAAATTTGTAATAATATTAAATTATAAAAGTAATTATATTCAATTGGAAAGCTTCATTCATGAAATAATATTTAATGTCTAATGAATAGACATAATAATAATCATTAAGTAGAGAATATCAATAATTATACTTCTATTAATAAAAACCTCTTCTGGATTAATTATCTCTTCCTAAAATAATTTTTATACCGCTATATACAGAAGATAGAAATAGGCAATGATCTGTTAAAATAAATATTACTGTATGAATTGAAACAGAAAACAATAAAAGTAGATATAAGCCACTTTTCTTTCGCATTAATTTTAGAATAAAAATTAGCATAACAATATAAACAATGTCGTATTAAGATGGAATTCCAAGAGTTTTTCTAACAAGTTTTTGCGCGATTCTCTCAAACTCTGATCTATCTTCTCTCCACATTTTGGCAGCATCAACATTTGCTCCGCTTTCATCATTGGGTTCAGCAAGCATACTCACTACGCTTAACAGTATTTTTTCTACGCTTTGAACTGGACTCCATCTTTCTGCGCTACTCTCGTATCCCATTGGATCGTCGCCGGGAGCATGTAAGATACTTATGCATACTCTTCCATCCGCATAAACTGTAGGTAAATAAAATATTAATGATAATTATGCACGTTAATTTAAAAAAACAAATTTATATTCAATATGAAAAGACATTAACTATTAGGGTGAAATATTTCACAAGTGAATTGCATTTTTGGTGGGCTGAGAGGATAATCTGACGGAAATATTAATTTAGCAGGAAATACGCCACCTTCGAAGCACGTTCCCTCTGGTCCTCTGCAAATATACTTAATATTATTTAAAAATCTTTTACTTTATGTATAAGATTTCTTTAATCTGTGAAATGAGTAACACGATATTTTAAAAGTATTAAATAATATTTGCAAATGTAAATACGTACGTAATCAATGCTTCCCATTCAAAAAAATTTTCTTCGCTCAGTGGGCCAGCAATTATACCTTCTGGTGGATTTAAGGTTAACTCTGGAAAGATATTTCAACAATATCATTGATTTTTATGTCTTATGTAGAATACTATAAATATGTAAGAAATATTTTGTATAATACAAGACGATACGATTCAAACAAGAAAACAATCACTTTCTTACGCTTATACTCTGCCATTAATCGTCTTAACGCAGATCCAGCCATTATTTTCACTATACCATTGACATATATTTTGTCCAACAGAACGCAAATAAAAACTCAAAGTACGATAGACTAACAAGCTCTGTAGAAGAAGGACGATCGAGATAGGCGTTCTCGTCAAATTGTATCGTTAAAAATGAGGAAACATTGGGTACGATAATTCTCCACGGTGGTGTTCGGGTGTTCAGATTTTAGTACGTGTGTGTGTTATTTTTTTGTGTGTTGTGTGTGGTACAACTATATATATTTGAAAAATCAGACCATGCGAATCGACGCGCTCTCTAGTGGCAATAGAAATCATCCTCTCATTGTGAATATTGTAGCCACATTTATAACACTGCGATCGTCCTCCTTGTATATAGGCTCCGTGTATCCTTGTATCGATAATCGTTTTTATGTTGATAACACTTGCTGTAGATGGCGCAACATGTCGCAAATTGAACTAGTTACAGTCATTCATTTCCATAGATTACAATGAATTTTAATTGTTTATAAAACGAAGCTATATACAAGGAGGAGGATGATCGAGATAGGAGTTTACGTCGAATTTGTGTTATTGAAAATGACTTATTATCGAGTACGATAATTATCCACGAGGGTGGCGGTGATGTTCTTAAGTTTAGATTTAAGTACGTGTGATTTTATAAATAAATAGTTCTCTTTGATGTTTTTGTTTTAATTACTGTTTTTAAAAATCAKAYYAWKCGAMTMGACGCGCTCTCTAGTGRCAATAGAAATCATCCTTTCATTGTGAATATTGTACCCACATTTATAACACGGCGATCATCCTCCTTGTATATAGGCTTCATGGTTTATAATAATAAAAATATGCACAAAAATATATTAAATAAATGAATAGTCGCGAAAATTAGAAAAAAATACATAGAATTCGTAATGTTATGGAAATCGCTTAATCAGTAAAATACATATTTAAATTTGACTTCGAAGTGATAACGCAACCTTTGAATTCCTTGGTGCTATTGTGTACATAAAGCAAAAGAAGGGTGAAATGGAGAGATTACTTGAAAACAAATAAATATGTAGTAGTATTATATTGCTAGCTAGGCTGAGAAAAAGATTAATTGTAAGAATATCACGGTGCGAAAGAGTATTTATTATGTGCATACGCGAATATTTTCTTAAAAATTAGCGTTGTTCTAATACATGTTATTTAAAGATTAAAACGGTGGGAAATGAAGTTTAATATGCTTTTACAAGTTTAAGATCAATTTTTAAAATTTTATTATTGAAATATATCATAATCTAGTTTATTATTTTATTCGACTCTGATGTATTTTTACAATGGTAGCATTATTCAGTTTCGTATTTAACCGCCTATGTACAACAAAAAAAACAAGATGGCTTTTAGCGCGGATTTAGTTCGTTTCGTAAAAATTTAATGAAAGAACACGGACATAGCCGAGAGTTCATATTTGTTTGAAGAAATGATTTTTCGTTGAAATGGTGATTGTATATGATTATCCCAAATTACAAATGATAATGCTTCGATTTATAGGAAAAATATCGTTATTTATAGCCGCTTTTAAATAGTTAAAGGAGGAAAGAGAGGATGGAGAAAGGGAGGAAGAAAGAGAGATAGAAATTATTGCACGACTATGTTTCGATCGTGATTTAAACTTTATTTTGCTCGAAAACTCATTACAAGTGAATCAACTTTCTTCCCTCGCAATATTATATTCGAGAGAATACTCGAGAGTGAACACAGTATTCGTTTAGCGAAGCATTTATTTCGAGCGGTCCAAATTGAATTCAAACGGCAGAACAAAAAAGTGCGCTTGCACGAAGAACTTTTTTCCGAAATATCCTTTTTATTTTTTTTTTTTTTTTTTTTTTTTTTTACTATTGATTAACGTAGTATTGCCGTAACATGATATTTCGAATAATTTTCATTGAAATTGGATTTTGAAATAATGAATAATCGATCGAGAGATTAAACAGCGAAGGATGCATAGATGGCGTTACCATTGTATATCGAACGATGATCGGAATCAGCGGGAAAAAAGAAGAGAGATTGAAAATAAGTTAGAATGGTTAAAAATGATTAAGAGAGTATGATTATAATGAATTAGTAGCATAGGATTTATTTTTTTTACAATAATGATCGAGATTACTTATACATTCTTCTACACGCATACATACACCGATACTAAACTTCGGGACGACCTCCTCTACGATTGGTCCGCTTCTATACTCGATTAAAATACGAATCTTTCATATCCATATTATTCGATCATTGTCATTCTTATATCGAATTCTAGATGCATTTTTCTACGATCGACACGAATATATACTTATCGATTTGAGGATTATATACAACATTTACAAATTCTTCGGGACACCCAATTGTATCCGACTTCGTAGTTCATCAATAATGTAATAAAGAAGTCGAATAAAAGAAACCTATCCCACGACTAACTTTCTGGTAAGAGGACTGTCAAATCTGACGTTTGTATTCTTCCTTCGACCATATCGATCGGCGTATCGGGCGTGTCCGGCACTACCAATGATTCGCTTTGATAATTCATCGAATTTTGACAAACTTCTCGTTCGATGTCGTACGAATTAGTTGTCATTTTTTCTTCAATCGAAGTCAAATTGGTGGGAATAGTTCTTCCCGATAGAATAAAGGAGATTCTTCGCCATCTTCCGAGATTCCTCTCGCCCTCCTGGCACTCGACACGAGAAAGGAGCGTTCTCTTATTTTCTTTTTTCTCCAATTCTTCCTTTTCCATTTCTTTTCTCCTTTTCTCTCGTCTCTTTTCACACCTACTTCTTCTCCTCTTACCTTCCACCTCCTCGATCTCGTTCAAGCTCTGCTTTTCCGAACGATCGACCGCTCGAGTACCGTCTTTTTCTAGAAGACGTAGAATCCTGGAGATACAGGTACTCGCCCGCAAGGACTCCTCGTCGTTCCTCTTACCACGCGGCGAAACGATGCTTTTCATAGCCTCGACTATACGCTTTTTGATGTCCGAAATGTTCATCGATTGTATTCTACCATCATTCGACGTTGCATGCTCCTTCGACAAAGATTCATCCTTTCTCGCTACATCCTCTCGAATTTCTTGACCTATTGGAAGGATTTTCATAAGCGGTACTCGCCGTTTACTTAATAGCCTCGTCACCACGCACTGGAATACAATGAAAATTACAAAATTATAGATTTCAAGGCTCGTTCAAGTTTAGCTTAATTTTGTTCAATTATTCTTTTTGACAGGTCTTACCAGTATGGATAACAGAAAGAGAATCATCAAGGCGACTATGTACCAACGATCAGTGATCCATCGTTGAAAGTTAGCAAGACTCGCATCGGATAGAAGGAGTCTTCTCAAGGTAGCCAAGGGTCCACTCGGATCAACCTATGCATGTAAAAGGAGATAACTTGTATAATATGACGTAAGTCATGCGTCTTAAAGGTAAGTTAAATAAATCTATACATTTTTTCTCTCTTTCTTATATTTTGTATTTTTATAATCGATAAAAAAGAGGGGAATGTACCTCTCGGCATCTTTGAAAAACGTCGCAGTAACCATTGTAGTCGTTGCAAGGTGTGCCAGGCTTTGAAAGCATGTCCGGTATATCGTAAGGGGCTGAATTCCAAGCAAAGGACGATCTGCAAAGAGCGAGAAAAGAATTTACTTTTTTAAAGCTTCCTCTCACTCTTTTGATCGAAGGAAGTGTTTGTACACGCCCGACTTCAATTTAACTTTTTTTTACACGCCCGAGAAAAACGCTTTCCCGTTTTCCATCTGTAGGTATATATATCTATATATATTTCAACCGTTTCATCTTCGTCGTCGTAATCGTCTCTTTCACAGCTTGTGACTATTTAACGTTTAAATATTTTTCTGCGTTGCTCAAGTTACTTAATTTTACTTGACTCGAGTAGTTGATATTACTGTAACGAGACTTCCGGGTTTTAATTTAAATTACATATATTTTTGTTAGGATACTATTAATATATATTTTGTTAGCTATTAGTATTTTGTATCGAAATAAATAATACTTTATATTCGCAGCATTTTCTACTAAAAAATATTATTCGATCTAAAGATAAACGTGCGCGCGTGTATATAATAATGAAACATTTTAATCTCGTTTAAGCTCCAATTACGATTATATTTTAATTCCGAGAGAATGAAAAATGTACCAGGTGAAAGGAAATAATTTCATTTGAAATAACCGAGATAATGGAAATAAGAAATCGTTTTAGCTTACAATTAGTTTAACATCGTTAAAAATTGAAAGATATAACTTGATAAATTTTCAAGGACAATCGTATTCTCGTTTCTTTTATTAACAAGATTAACATGAACGAGAAGTTCTCGAAGTAGAAACTATCGACAAGATAGTACTACTGTGTATAGCGATGATCTCTCTTACAAGCATGGTTGATCCTCTCCCGGTAATTTACAGCAGAGTTCACAGCTCTTGGTTGGTGGATCCTCTGGTCCTGCAATACATTGACAGGATTCCAAACCGTAAGCCAGGCAAATGCTGCCTGTGCATTCCTGAAAGCAATACGAAAATCCGATAAACTCCCACCATTGCTTTACAATTATCGCTCTGTTCAAAAGGACAATGATTCATGGGAGATACTAAATGTGACGAGAGTAGTAGACAGTTAAATATATAGTTTATGGGCTAGAAATGACGAAAGAGGATATTTCAAACGTATGAACATTCTCCTCGTTTATAATACATACGTAGGATTTCGTGCTTTGTTCTATTTGCCATCTTCTCATTGACGTTATCGTTCTATCTAACTACAAAGATATAGATAATACTGTAGCAATTAAATGATAAAAACACCTTCATTTATTGTAATATTTCTTCAAGCACGCAATATTTCATTATCATACAGATATATCTAATTTTTGTTATCATTTTCAATCTTACCATGGAGAAATTTCTTTCGATGTAAAATAATATCATCTTTCCTGATATTTTGGAGTTAGAACAAATTTACTTAGAGACTGGTAAACAAATTGCAAAGAAAGCTTATCCGATTGAACAGCAGGACGTATTGGTAATTAAATGGTCCTTGTTTGAATCGAAAAGAGAAGTACAGAGAAAGTGAAAGAGAGGTAGAGAGAGAGAGAGAGAGAGAGAGAGAGAGAGAGAGAGAGAGAGAGAGAGAAACAGATACGAGCTGGCAAATGAGCATGTTACTACATTGTCGTAGGTAGTTGGGATATAGGAAAATCTAGCTTACTATTTGTTTTTCGTCGAGGAGAAAGAGAGAATAGGTACTTCGGGTAACGAGGATCAGATACATTCGATTCTATTCAGCCGAGTGGAAACATTGGTACGCGAAGAGGCAAGTCGACTGTTGAGGAGGAGGAAAAGGAAGGTGGAGGAGGAGGAGGAGGAGAAGGGAAAAGGGTAGAGGGCTTTTCTCTCGTATGTACGAGCCGTGGAAATCGATATTCCCGAAATAGTCGGTTTCTAATTTGCAAGTACAATAACGTCGGTTGGTCGGTTGGTCGAAAGAGGAGACGAGAGAAGTGGAGAGGCGATGGATGCTAACAGAGAGAGTGTGAGAGAGAGTGTGAGAGAGGGAGAGAAGTCAGCTGCCGCGCTACGTCCCCGAAAGTTTGCAATTTGCTTTGGTGTTTCCGCACCGTCGGCAACAATGAGACGTCGACGTCGCATCCTCGACTCCACACCGAATTCGACGTTCTCTGAATCGAACGGGAAAGGAACGTTTCTATGTTCGTGTCAAGAATAAAATTGTATTTCTTTATATTTCAGATTATTTATATGGTTTTTTTTTTTCTCTAAATTGGATTTTAATTATACATTTGAAATTTATTTTACGATTATGTTGAACGGAACTTAATGAGTTTTGTTTGTTTCAAGAATAACAAAAGTTCTTTATGCATATAGTACGTATATGAGATGCAGGTATATATATATATACATATATATAGTCAATGACTACTCAAAGTCCTAGAACTGATCTTTATTAAAGTCACGTAGAGTCGATAAGGTGGCCTCGATGCAACTCGAACGATCTCGCCCTACGGAAATTCGTAACTCTGTACGTTCCTGGCGCGAGTGCTGTTGTAATGGCGATTGTTTCTCGACCTGTAGGTACGGCCAAACTTTCCCCTTCTGCGATTCGTGCCGAGAAGTTACACGGAAGCAGTTCGAGCGTTAGATTTTATCGCGCTCGTTCCACCACCGAGGCCCTTATTTGTTCCGTTAGTTAAAACGAAATAATCGCTCGGATATCTTGATTCCGTTACTCCCCTTTTCAGTTTTTTTTCTTCCTTCTTTTAATCCGTTCCCTTCTCACGATAAGATCTCTTCTCCTCTATTTTCTTTTTTCTTTCTCTCGCTCACATTTATTTTTACCGAATTCATTAACATTTTATAAAACACGTAAATTTAATAATAATCCCGGGAATAAATTGATGGAAAATTAGGACGTTATATATTTTTCATTGAAATTTTATATTTAAAGTTCTTATTATAAAATGTTTTATTAATATGACGTTTTTTCAAGATTTACTGAATTATGGTATAGAAATATATCCAATCGATATTATTTTTACTTCTTAAAAATGATCTAACCGATCTTTACATTCATTTTTCTTCATTTATCATATGCTGGTCTTATTCAGCCAACTCCTCTTTCCCTCTAGGTTCTATTAGCACCGTAATTCACACGCCGTATACTTGCTATTATGACTACTACGAACGTACGATCACGGAAATGCTAGACAGAGCTCAATGAATAAGTTACTAGCTAAGGAAGCGGCTCTGCCGGGAATCGTAAATTCGACGCGCCGCAGCAATTCCGTAAGTGCGGTGCATTCTCGTTGAGATAGTCGTGAAGAACGTTCATAAAAATCGTCCCTTATCATGAATATTATTTTTTATGCAGTTGAACGAACGTCGCAACGGAACAATGAAATGATCTCTATGCTAGTATAAGGGGAATTCGATAATTGAATTAAATTGCAGTCTACCTATGACAATAAATCATTCAATCTTATTTTACAATATAACTTCGTATTTGTCGAATAAAAATGAAAGGAAACAACAAATTAATGACAGCGTTCGTACAGGAATATATTCGTGCACACTTTGTAGATTTAAAACACAATCAATATTTTCTTGTAATACAATAATTTCACATTTTTATACGCGGAAACATATTTTAGGATTATTCTCCAACAATAAAATATTCTTTTGTAATCAAATTGATATCAATTGTGAAAAGTTAGTCATAAAATAGGTTTCTGTGTATAAAAATTGTGAAATTTAGCATTACAAGCAAATATGAATTATTTGAAATTTTAAAACGAGAACGGATACGAATACTCCTGTGATTCACTGCATATATTAAAAATTGATCCAATTGGAAAAGGTAGAAATTATTTGAACAAGGAATGATCGTTTAAATGTTATCATTTATATCTGCACTGATTTGATATTTATTCATCTTTCGTTTACACGTCTGATTGTGAGGAGAGAAACAAATATGTGCTTTTGTTTCAACTATGGATTGGTTTATTCGTATTCGAGGTCGTGTTGTGTTAATCGAGGAATACATATATACATCACGTCTAACGAAGTGACCACGACCTCGAGGGAAAGCAGACGTCAAAGCGATAATCACCGTCGATATTTCTATACCTGAAATATTCGCATGCCAATATAATGGCGTACATATATGGTATGTGCACAACGAAACGGTCGATGTATGAATTAATTATTATATTAATAGCGACCGGCTATTCTACCATACGCGTATTCAATCCACGATCAAGAGAAAGAGAGAAAGAGAGAACAAAAGCTTCATAGGCGTGTAATTAATGCCCTGTGCGTTCTATTACTATCAACTCCATAGCTCTGTTTTCATGTGTATTTCATTTCTATTAATATTCTTTTACCAATACCCCTGGCCTATTTCGTTGGTATTTCGAGCATTATTATCTATGATAGCGATAAAGCGAACAAACTTCATTCGTTCATTCATTCATTCGAAACGAATGAGAGGTATAACCTGACAAATTCGGGATTAACTTTGGCTATCGTAATTTCACGACGAGAAACATGTTCTCTACATTTCCATTTTCCCATATATTCGAAAAAAAAATGTCCAAACTCTGACGCGTCCCTTCCTTTCGTGTGTTATTTGATGAAAATTCTGTTGAAGAATATGCGTTCGATTTACGCGATACGATGTCGAGTAAAATTTACTCCTATTGTGAATATTTAATTACATTAGAAAAAAAAAAAAAAAACTCGTGAAAAATCATTGAAGAGAGAATACTCGATAAATAAAAACGAGATGGCAATAGACGAGTAGAACGTCAGTTAGCTAGCGACAGTTTTCCAATTTTTGTTCAAAATCGATCGATGGATCATTCAGGGAAGTTTCACAGACGGAATCTCTCTACCGGTCCAGATGGGATTTGACAAAGGCAGGAATCGTCTGCGTTCATAAATTCGTGGTTGTAGATCAATACTAGGTAACGCGGAGCTAGATGGTGGTGGTGGGTGTTTGTGTTTCTGTATAGGAGTAAGCGAATATACGTGTATGCTTGCACACATAAAGGAGAAATAGAGTAGTATGCAAGTAGAGTGGAGTAGTGAAGTAGCCAAGTGGTGTGCGAGGTTGTATTCTCTCGTCTCGATGGTTGGAGAATGCTCGAAAGGAGTCTGTGTGACTCTACACAGCATGCATGTCAGTATCTAAACGTGTGTATGTGTATGAAAGTGGAGAGAGACGGAGATAGAATCGTGTATTCTCACCCCCATGTAACAGACGAACTCCTCGTTGCATATGGTCTTGTTGGGTTTGTTGATGGATGGCGGACACTGGGGACCTCGGCCGTCGCAAAAGCTCGCGTCCCTGCATCCGTTGTCGTCCCTGCACTTGTCCCCGCTGCGTAAAGTACAAGCCGACGTGCAGCACGGCCCCTGCAACAGAGATACGACGATGAGAGAGATAGAGAGAGAGAGAGAGGGACTATGAGATCAGTATGGTCTCTGTGGGAATCCGTTAATGGTGTTCGAAGCAAGATGCGATCATGTTATTGGTTGACTCGCGTGTCGATCATGGAAAAACATTCGAGCGAATTTATGCCTGAAGCTTTTCGTTATCTCTACGTTTGATATGTAACTACATACGTACAACATAGACATTATAATTAATTTAGAGATATTTACTTTTCGTGTACAGGTGAATGTTTTGATTAGGAAAGTAGGAAATTTAGATAGTTCGTCGAAATATTTGATTACGACGTTTGCATACGAAATGGTAAACTTTCGGAATAGAAAATAGTAAGAAGTCCGTTTGATGTCTATATACATACTTCGAGTGAAATATTTTGACGTTTCCATCGTGAACGATTATTCTTTTTCCAAGTTTATCTACAAATAGGAAACCGTACATACGCGTATGATTCATATTCAAATTTTCTTTTGGCTGAACCTTCATTGCGCTCATGTGAAATACGCTGGAACATCACGAGCATCGCTTTTTTACTCGACAAAGCTCTGTGAAACTTTGTTAATGAGAGCAAACAGAAAATTCGGATTTGAAAAGGACGCTTTCAAAGAAGTCTACTGTGGTTGGACTAATTATGAGTTTGAGAATGTTACATAGGAGTTTTTATTATATAACGATCTCTCATACACATTCACCGTGCACAAACCTCTTAAACCTCTCCACGTTAGGTTGGCGAAATGTTGAAGGAAGGGAGGAGGAAGAGTGTTAGATGTTACGGAACTCTGATAAATATTGATTTATAGATATAAATAGATATCAGTAAAAAAAAAAAAGTAAAGTAAAGTAGTATAAATGTATCGTTACATTCGACGTGATTTTTTCACGGCTAAGCTCGTGCACACAATTTTGAATGTCAAATGTCGTTCGAATTTCCTGTATAAAAATCAAGTCGATTTAGCGTGGTACCCACTGGTAACATCGTAGGAATGGAAAGAGAGAAGATCCTCGTAGGAAATCGAAAAGTACATAGGAGAATTCGTGGGTCAAATCGAAGTTCGATATCTATGTGTAAAGAGCGAAGAAATAAGCGGCTACGGTCCGAGCTTTTTCCATCAACTCGTAAAATGTCCGTAGGTGTATGTAAAACATGGATACATTTACACACAGACGTTCACATATGAATATATACATAAGAGAGTTTGACCCACGGCTAGTGGGAGTATTCGGAAGCGAGAATGGAATAAAGAACGCGACTCCGCCTTCGTCGTAGTCGTATTCCAACTTCCAACCGGTCTCAATTTCGTTCTCACACTGGACGGAACGCAATAACATGAGATGGTGGGACGAATCAATTTATCGAATTTCAATACAGGAGACAGTGTGGTGTATATGGGGGTCATAAGGAGAGTACATGCGGTAGAACGATATAGCAGAAACGTTCGAGTCCGTCATTCGTGGATCGTCAATCCCGGGAATTCCTGAAATAAGTCGATCAGTTAATTTCGTGTTCCTGGAATTTACTCGATAATCTCGCGACGCAAATAAAAATGCACAAATATTTTACCTACGATTCAAATTTTCTTTTTTTTTATCTTTCTTCGTTTCAAATGCTAATAGATACATTAGAAATATTCAATCGTGAATTATTTGGAAGAGAAGATGACGGAGTGAAAATATTCGAATAATATTTCTATTTACTTTTGGAATGGAAATGTGTCGATCGTATTTTTAATTAATTTAAGAATTATCGGAATTTTTTAACTTTATCTATTCACTTCTATTTTTTCGTTATTTACAATAAGTATCGTTTTTCGTTAATCAATAAGATACGCGAGATAGATTTTAGATATATAGGCCGAGAAAAGTATGAAAGATTGTTACAAAAAATTAATAAAAAAGAAAAGAAGAAAACAAAAGGTAAAAAAGGGATAGAAAAGTTAGGCAAGTCGTAGATCGTGAAGCGTAACTGGCGAAATATAAAGCACCTCGCGCCCCTTTTTCCGGCATTCTTTCAGCCATGTTTTCAGCCAGAGGAGAGAATGCAGAGGAAAGAATCGTTTCTTCTTCTTTTCTCTTTCTCTGTTTCTTTAGCGAAAGAAGGCTGTCTCGAAAGAAGGAACCCGTTCATTCGTCTACGTCTTTGCGTTCCAACGGATCTCTGCGTGTTTTGCATCCGGCACTTTTCTTCAGACTCTCACGATGCACCTAATGCATCGAGTTCCTGCTCTCTTTCTCTCTATCTCTCTCTCTCTCTCTTTCGAGTTAGATTCGATTTTCTTTTCCTTTCTTCTTCTTATTCTTTCTTTTTCTTTTTTTTCTTTTTTTTGTCTTCGTCTGTCTCCGAGATCTTCTTTCATCTCGTTCCAACCAACGGATGTTTTCCTCTTGTTGGATTTTCCACATTTGTTTACTTCCCATTCTTCTATATATCCATTCTCCAATCGTATTTTCTTTCGTAGAAGAAGACGCGATCTTCTTCCGTGCCTCCTAAGAGGGAGTAGAAAACCGTCAAAATATTTTCTTCCCATTCGTTGAAAACGTCTCGACGCGTTTGTCTATTTCTCGTTAGATTCGTCTCTCTACGAATGGATCGGAACAAATCTGGAGTAGATGTAGAAGAAATATAAAATCTAAATTACTTGTCGGTGATTGGAAAATTCGTATAAATGAGCTACTGGTATTTCGTCCTTTCTTTTTCTGTTCTTTTTTTTTTCTCTCTCTCTCTCTCTCAAGATCTACATGCGCTGTGCTTTCAAATTCATTACATTTGAAAGTGGGTTTTGCATGAGAAATCGAGATTAACAGAAGGGAAGAAAGAGAGAGAAAAGCTCTTTAAATACTCGGTAATGAGCTCTCTCGCTTTTCCTATATCGTAACGACTCGTTGAATCGGTACTCGTCGTTGGATTAATTCCAACGAACTTTAGAGCTGCAAGCCGACGGTAGTGGTTCCACGCGAGAATCACCACCACCGCAAGCATACTGGCCCGGGAGCTTGTATCTAGGAGATGGAGGAAAATGAGGAAGAGGAGGTTTTGCCGTATACATACGTACTAAGACATGTTCGAAAATTCGAAAGCTTTCGGTGTTTGCTTTCATTAGGCAAGTAGTCACAGAAACGTTTCTCGATGGACATGAAATTCTATTCACTTTTTCTCCTCTTCATATTCTTTACCGATCGATTGTCATTAAGCTCAATAAGCTTTGTCTCTATCTATACGTATCTGTGTGTGAGTGTTTGAACGTGCTTTTGGCGAAAGGATGCCTCGGTAAACTTGAAAGAGAAGGCTAATTTCGAATACGGAGGAGGAGTTCGGAAATATTCCCATTTACTTGGATTACAAAATGGTAAGATTAATTGTTTTATCTCGTTCCATGTTAGCCAAGTATGCCTCTTTCTCAAGCATTTCCTATCTCGATAGTAACCACCTTGATTCTCCTTTGATTAATTATTCTCATTTTCTGGGATAGACGCGAACAACGCATAGTTATCAACTACGACGACGATCATGTTGGAAATGGTGCATTTCGATTGACATTTGAGAATTAAACCTTCATCACTTCTCTCTCTCTCTCTCTCTCTCTCTTTTTAGATTATCCCATAAATATCTTGATTCTATCTTCCAATCGTCATAGACATTTAACGTTAATCGTTGAAGAGAAATGAGATTTTGACTCGATCAATCATATTGAACAAATTTTTGATATTGCATCAATTATATTATTCGAGTAAAACTTTTTAGGTGGTACTAATGATTACAATTTTATGTTGTTATATTAGACGATTTATTAGACGAAAATTTTACTTTCGAAGTCATCACTGTGCAGGAACGTTAAAAAAAAAATTGTAACTATAAATAGAATGTGTTAGAATATTAAAATAATTGTTAATTAATCGATAGAAATGTCTATTGTTGTTTATAAGCTCGAAATATATGATCTATGTACCGTCCTCTTCGAAATTCGCCGTTGAACTGAGTCATTGTCCTTTAGAAAATTTCTTTTATTAAATGTTGTTTATATGATTTTCTTAACGATGCGCATGTATGTAACGAGAATTTTATTTGTAATAAAGATAAATTAAGATTAAAACGATCTGATTTTGGCATTTTTTCATCTTTATGTAATTGTTTAAACTAATGTACATTTGTTTTAACGTTTCTGTGCAATGATGACTTCGGAGGGAGAAATTTTCATCGAGAAGAATATCACATCGAAATTATTAATTATTTAAAGTATGTTAATAAATATATATAATGCTTATACTAGTATACATGTCTTAAAACAAGCTGAAATATAAAGAGAGTACATTAGATTATTAAAATAATTGTGAATTAATCGAAGGAAATCTGTATCGTAGTTGAAAAGTACGGAGTATATGTTTGGAACACCCGTTCTCTTCAAAATCCACCGTTAGACTGTTTCATTGTCTTCGGTAAAAGTTCTTTTATTAAATATTGTTTATATGACTTTCCTTATATGGTACACATACGTAACAAAAATAATATTCGTAATAAATAGAATTTCCTTATTCGGAAAGTCATATAAGCAATATTCAATAAAAGTACTTTCGCAGAGGACAACGTGTCAGTCTGAAGGTGAATTTCAAAGAAGACGGTGCTCCGGACGTATACTCAGTGCTTCTAAATTGCAATACACATTTCTATCAATTAATTAACAATTATTTGAATACTCTAATGCACTTTACTTATATTACAGACAAATTTTACCCTCCAAGTCATCACTGCGCAGAAGCGTTAAACTAATTACATAAAAATGCTAAAATCAGAACGTTATAATTTTAAATTCTATTTATTAGGTATATTATTATCGTTATTCACATACTCAACTATCGGAAAGTCATATAAACAACATTTAATAAAAGTAATTTTGTAGAGGACAAAAGCCCAGTCTAACACGAGACTTCGAAGAGGACGGTACGTAGACCCTATACACCAAGCTTTTAGATAACAATAGACACTTCTATTAATTAATTAACAATTATTTTAATACTTTAATACACTCTCTTTATATTTTTGATTGTTTTAACACATGTGCATTGGTTTAATCATTACATACCTATTAACTCACTTTAATTGTATAACTTTGTTTTTCTTTTTTTCTTTTGAATCATTTTTTATTGCTAATTATTGTATATTTTTTATTTAAATCTTCATTAATTTTGTAAATATATATAGTCTTTTTATTTATTGTTAATTTCTATATATGCATATATTATCTATTTATTTATATTTATTTATATGCATTCTTATCTTTTTTCTTTCTTTTTTATATTTTAATTAATTTATTTATTTATATTTATATTATTTTATTTATCAGTATTATATTTATATATTATCTTTATATCATTTTTTTTTTTTTATAACAGGGAAAGCACAAAGGATGACCAACCAATTGTTAGACATTAAAAAATCAAGTATTTCCTTCGTTATATCAACGTGTACGATTTTAAAGTACGGGTGTTTCCTATACATTATTTTTATATTTGTTTAATTAACTCGTTATAGACGAAGCTTTCAAGTTCAATTCATTAAATACGTAATTAAAGTATATTAAATGTATTTAAGAAAACATTTAGTAAATGTAATGATTTATGATCTTAAGATACGTATATATTAACGAACATTCTTTGTTTTCTACTTTTAATCGCGTATGTTACAGCAAACGTTATATATTTATTTTTAAAATAACCCTGTTTTATTTTTGAATTGGTCTTATTCGATTTCCGTTAAATAGAACATAATAATTTATATAGCCATTCTATTTGTGGTTGTCTTGTTAATAATGAACGATCTTAGGAATTGTGTTTTATTTTTTCTTTGGTTTAAAAAATGAAACATTGACTTTTTCTAGTTGTATTCAATTTTACGTTGAAGGGAATTTCTTACCCTCAATTGCTGCTACCCTACTACTGCTACTTCTTTGAATATTTGCGTTGATTTTACATATAAGAGACCTTGTACTACTATGTTGAGAAATATATTCACATCTACGTATGTGTAGAGAAAGTGAGAGAGAGAAGGAGAGTTTGCGAACGGACGTACGGCAAAGTTCACCACGAAGTGCATGGCGAATTAGTGCATAAATTAGGATCGTGTGAAAGCACCGTTCTCTATCCCGTAAGATCTGAAGGAAGGGGAGATAGCTGTTACGACGTTAAGGGATCCCTTACTCATTATCGGTGGCTCGTCGAATACGCGTTTAATTATCCATTGCATACCGGCGAAGTATCGAACTTTGCTCGGTTTGCTAACAAATGATAATTATTCGATTATCGATATGATTCGAGGTTTCTTCCGGTATAAAGTAGATTGTTACATTTAGAAAATAGTAAAATGTGATTAATAATTGTGCAGATTCGTTAATAAAAATTCAATGTTCTCGATATTTTCAATGTTTTTGATTATTTTTCGTTTAATTTATTGAGAATCTGTCGATATATATTATTAAATATAAGTCCTTTCGATTAGTCTTGTTCTTTTATCTATATAGAAATAGTTCACATTCTTCTTCTTTCTCGATAGAGTTTGTATTTTTCTTGGAGAACTCGCACGAGGTAAAAGAAGAAGTAGAAGAAGAAGAAGAAGAAGTAGAAGAAGAAGAAAAAGGAGGAGGAGGAGGAGTAATCAAGGGAAGCTGAAAAACGTCAGTACACGAGTTACGTCAAATTTACGAAGAGAACTAATTAGAGAGAAGAGAGGAGTCTTTTCTCTCTGAAAGGGAAGTAAGATCGATCGTAAGTTTACTTTTAGTTTTAAACGATCGGAAAGTCGTTGACCAGGAAGGATGAAACGCTTCAAATAGATCTACTTTATTCGGATAGTAAAAACAAAATATAACCCTGACCCGTGAATACGTTCGCGCACATACATATGGAAATCCATTGAAATCGTATACTCGCTAATTTTACGTAACAACTTTTTAGTTCAAACCGAGCGTGAAAGTTTTCACTCTCATTTCGTCGTTGTCAATTTTTGTTCTTTTTATTTATCTAGGTTTCTCGTCCTTTTTTTTTCCCCCCTCTCAAATTCAATCATTTGATCCAATTTCAAGTGTACGCGATAAAGTTTAGCAAAGTGTTCATTCGTTCAGCGATTTAAAGTAAAAAGGTTGAATGGAGTATGTAGAAAATGGAGGAGAGGTTTCAAGAACACGCGTATAATGATCGTTCATCGACGGAACGAACGTTTCTCTAGAGGGTCAGGAAATGGAGCATGTGAGAAGGGTTACTCACCTGACTGGGACTGCAAACTGCGCCATCGGCAAGGCGACAAGGTATCTCATGAAGGACATGATGGAGCCGTTGAGGGTGGCAACAAGGATCATTGCAGTCCTCCTCCCATCCGCAATCGCACTCCTCACCCTCTTCCACTACGCCGTTTCCGCAAATGGCCGACTGAGGCTCTGTGGGATCATCGATTATCGAGAAGCAACCTTACCATCTACATCCTCAAAGTTTTCCTTCAATTCGAAGGTAAAGAGGGGAAACGCGAGAGAAACAGAGAAAGAGAGAGAGATAATGATGGTGTTCCGAGTCATCTGATAAGCGTTGATAGTAGTAAGAAAGCAACCAAAAGATAAAGAGAGAGAGAGAGAGAGAGAGGGAGAGAGAATTTATCTCTCATTTTCTCGTTCTGCTTCACTATCTTTCAAGATCGTTCTTGAAGTTGTTATTCATGAAAAAGTCGTTTGCCAGCTATGGACTTGGAACAATGGGCAAAATTATCGACGGCTATCTATTCGGTTTTTCTTCATTTTATTTCATTTATCTTTTACATTCTCTCTTCTCCGCTAGCTTTCTTTTTCCTTTAGTTTTAAAAATTTGTTCACGTCGATAGCATTTATTTCTCTTAAGAATCGTAACTCTTCTTCGTACGTAATTTTCGATTCCTGGACGATAATTAACCAACCCATGCCATCCATTTGCTCAATCCCCTCCTCCTCGAACCTTACCACCCCCGCCCCCCCCCTGCCTGTTCTGTTCTTCCCTCATTTCTACGACGAGTAGTCCTGCCTTGTGTTCACGTCGTGTCGTCGTGTCTCCTTTGTCTGATAACGAGTGATTGTTCCTCGGGGGATCGAAGCGAACGAAAGAAAACGACGAGTTTGACAGGTTAATCGTGTGTCTTGCTTGCCGGTACGAAAGGAAAAGGATAAAAAATAGAAAGCAAGAGAGAGAGAGAGAGAAAGAAAGAAGGGAAGAAAAAGAGAGAGAGAGGAAAAAATAGTCGGGAAGAAAATCCCGCGCGCATTAAAGCAAATGAGATGTAATAAAGGTTAATCAGTCGGCAGTTTTAATGAAATCCTTAGGTTTAATGAAGCTCGGCGTAGGGATCTAGTCTTTCTCGTGGTTTAATGAAATTAATGTTAATCTCGTGTCTTACGCTTTCTACGAATGTTCGGTCTTACTATATTCGTGTTTTACTTTTTTCTTTGTTTTTTTTTTTTCTCTATTCGATTTCTTTGGAAATAAAAGAGAAAGAGTTAGATCTTATTTTTGATACGTCAGATTGAAAATTGCGATATGTATACGCGTTTGATATGTGTTTCATTTAAACGTATAAATATTGTAATAATGAAAGTTAGTAGTAATTAAATAATGAATAATTGTGGTTGATATTTATATAGGTAAATGTAAATGTTAAACACTAGAGATGAAATATTGGATTTAAGGTATTGGTGTGTTTTACTGAAGAGAAATGATACTATTTTAGAGATTTTCGTAATAAATCGAGGAATTCGCGATAGAATTTCCTCTGACAGGGGGTTAGTCCGACTTTGTTCGAGTCTCTGGAAGCCGAGGATGAATTCCTCTTTACGTCTCCGTAGCCAAAGTAATGTGAGATTGTAAAAGGCATGGTAGGCACGTCGACTATGCGGTACGCAACGCGAAGCCCCTTTTTCGCGGCGATACACGTAGGATTCGTTGGGGAATTTTGTACTTTGGTGGCTCTTTGCAACGGCACTTTAGCGATCTCTCTTTCCTTGATTGCTACCTTGTTCTCTTTAAAAGTCTTTAACCGGAGTACTGAAATTGATTCGAATTATTTTAATCCTTTGACGTTCCATTTCTCTCTATCTATCTTTATAAAGGATTCGTTAAGCATGGATTTCATGGATTTCAAACTTCATGTAACAATTATGTGCTATTATTTATATTTGTTTAATTATATCAAATGATTTTTTTATAATCAATATTATTCTTGCCCGTATATATAAAAATAATATAACGTGAAAGTTAGTCAACGAGACGTAGCCACGTTGAATTACTATTTCCCCGTGAGATCACTAAAGTCAAGTAACGTGGGCACTGTTAGTAAAATGGATGGTTGACTCGTTTGGAAAAACAAAAATCGTGTATTGTTGACTCCACAGAGGTAGTTAAAATATGCGACCTCTTTGAAAATATTGGATAAATGTGAGAAGGTGTTCGTAGAGAAGTGATTCTAATCCATAAGAGAGAGAGTGGAAAAAGACACCATATAACGCGTGAAAATTTATATGATAGTATAATAATATATTTGATTTTCATTTTGTGTTGTTTTTCAATCTAATTATTTCGCGAATGAATTCTAAAGAGATTGACAAATTTCATTGGTAAGAGAGAGAGAGAGAGAGAGAGAGCGAGAGAAGAAAATAAAAGTAAAATTGTTAATTTGCTTGGAAAAGGAGGAGGGAAGATGGGAGAGGAGAATCGAATGGTCGATTTCTTCTTTCATCTTTAAGGTAAGGTCACTCGACAGTCCATTACACGCGTCTTTGTCAAGATTAATCGAATGTACCGATTAGAAGAGCAATTTGACTGGGTAGTCGCTCCCACTCGACTCTCTGACGTGCGACTCCGTTTTAATTGAATTCCAAGCTCTCCGAAGCCCCGTTCCCACCCCCTTTACAATCTCCATTGCATCCTCGACTCGCCATACTCGCACCCTCTCGAGTGTCTACCATCTACTAACATATAACGCATTCTCCTAAAAGCTTTTGTCTATAAAATAGAAGAGTTTTTCTCTGTTTGTCACTCGAAGGGACTCTGTCCGTCTGTAAAAGGCCACCTGTATCTCTTCTCGAATTGCTTTAGAAATTGTTGTTCGTTTTACACCCCTATTCCTGTTCCTCTTTCGCTTTCAAGTTTATCGTCGAGCGTTAATTTCATTCATTTGAAAAGCAATTGCGATGACATTCTCTCTTTCTTTCTCTATTTTTAAGTATATTTCTTCGTATATATTTTATCGAACAATTTTCTCCGAGTTCTCGTCAAATCGTTTAACGAAAGTGTTTAATTTAGCTTCTTTGGCTTCGGTGATCTGGCAGAAAAATAATAACTGACGTTAATCATTTCTCGAATTTACGAAGACGTTGGCGATCGTTAAAACGTGAATTCGTTGCTTCCCAATGTGGAATAATTGTCGTCGTGAGGTAAGTGAAATTACTGGTAAAATATAATATCTGTAGACTAAGTTAAATAATTTGACGAGAATTTCTGTTCAACGTCGTCGGTCGTATATTCGGAATACCGAAAACGTTCGTTTCAAGAGGTATTATTCCTTTCGTAGTATAGTATAATAAGGAACGGACGAAAGACGAATAGTTCGGAGATAATTGAAATCTTGAAACTTATTGTTGTACTCACCAGCGAAACATCCTTTCGCAGAACGAGCCTTGGCATTTAGGACTGGGTTTATAGAGACGAGACTGCACGGACTGAATCGATTGTTGTTCCGCTTGTCGCCACTCGTAGCCCTTGCGAACATTATGAAATTCCCATCCTCGCCGCCTGGCGAACACTCGTCGGGATCATGCTGTGTGTATGTGCGCGGAAATATATATATATATATACATAAATCTACGTATATGCATGTCTGTGGGTTTTGTATATGTATGTGTATGAAAGAAGATGGGTGGTGAAAAGCGTTTTCGAACTCGTCCGAACTCTACGACCATTTTACCTCTTTCTTTCTAACACATAGTTAGACATACGCTTACACGTTTACACACACACACATACACACATACACAAATGGTCGTAAAGTAGAGAACTCATTTAGAAAGGACCTAAACGCATTTGTACCCGTTCCGTGGTCGAATGGAAGTAACGGATGATAACGTTGCAACAAATGCGTCTTCTAAAGTCGCCTTAAAGACTTCATTTACGATCCCGATTTCGCTGAGAGTGTGTATACAACCTTGGTTAAAAGTTCTGCACCACGACTCAAAGATTTTAGATAGAGATAAGGATAGGAAACGAATGAGACAATCGTATCAACATGATTGATTCTTTTTTTTTTATTTTCATTACGTATTTTATCAGAATAGATAGATAGAGAGGTAGAGGGAGAGGAAGAGAAAAAATATAATTGGTAGACAAAGTGATTCTCGGAACTGTGAAATAATAAAGGAAAGAAATCATATGGCGTAATATGTCCTAATTTCTTTTTACCTTATTTTTTGTGCAGATGCCATTGTACTTTATTTTTTAATGCAACTAAATGTTTTTCTTTGACCAATCGTATTCATTTTATTATTCTACGAATAATAGTACTATATAATCCAAAGTAAGTAATCGAAATTTGAATTATTTTATGAGATATTTGACATTTTAGATTATTCGGAATTATAAGTATATTCCAAAGTTTTGATCGAAATAATGTGTATCTTATTACATGAATTTTCAAAAGTTTGAAAAGAGCTCTCATTCTCGATTTGTAATTCAAGATATATAAATCTTACGAGTTATTACGAATATAAAACTAATTAAACTTTAGATATTTCTAATCGGAATTACATTTAATAGAAATATAAGAAGTGTCCCAATTCGACAAGTTTTATTTTTATAAATAAAAATTTGGATGTCAAAGATGCATCTATCGTAGATCTGGTCGAGAGCAGAGTCAGTGGAAAAGTCGACGAAACGGCACACGTACTTGGTTTAATAAACTTCGTTAAAAATTTTGAAGAAAAACTTGTTGAAGATTTGGAAAGTCTCTTTTTCCTTTGCGTACGGAATCGCAGTAAAATGCGCGAAGGACGTCACGCGCATGAACGAGCACGGGACGTACTCGGAATTGAATTTCGTTGCCACGAGGAAATCACCCTTCCCGTTGCTTTTCGTTTCTCTCGAAAGAAGGAGAAGGTAAGGATGCGGTGATGGTGAGAAGGTCGAGAAAACGGAGAGACATTCCGTTCCCGAGGGAAGAATCACTCGATGTGTTTTAGTTCTATTTTTCTTCTTCTCTAAAAAGCCCCTCTCATCCCTTCGTCCCTTTGCTCTAAGAGACGTGGCCTTTGATCGTAGAAGGTTGGCGGCCGTCTATGGTCTCTTTATTGCATTCTCTCGAGCAAAAAGAATTAGGAAGTTCGATGAATCGAGATTAGACTGAGCAATCGTTGACTTTACTACTTGAGGATAAAGGAAATTTCGCGGAGTAAAAAAAGAAATTGTCTACGTTAAAAAGTAAGATGATACAAATAAAAGTAAGGGAAAGGAAAGGAAAGGATTGGAAGGGGAATAAAAGGGAGGAGGGACATTGTCGATTTTATTCGACGTTCTCCGTAGGTAGCAACGATTTTAAAATCCAACAGGAGTCAGCATTTTCGGATATTTTACGAGAGATCCCGATGGGAAGTGACGCCTTTCACGTGGTGATTCGATTTGACGCTGCCAGGGAAATATTCCTCGAGGGGATTACGACGATAGAAAATATACGCTGAGGTATAACTAGACGGTGGAGAAGGGGAAAGGAGTAAGACGGTGTGGTAACAGTAATAGGTTATTCGAGATCTTTTCTTATTATTATTTTTCTTCTTTTTTTCATTTATATTATGACGCGAGAAAGGATTCACGGATTTTCGGTTAATAGGGTCTTGAAATTCTTGCATGACGTCACTCCTCTGTTTCATGATTCCCCGTGTTCTAACATCGAGCGATTAGTAGGAAAGTTTGCGAGCTTGTTCTGCGGTACCCTTTGGTATGAGTCGAGCGAGATGAGAGAAGAAGAGAGGGTGTAGATTCGCTTTCTCCCTGGAATTCGTGATGAGAGAAGAGGGTGCGAGAAACACATGAGGTTAGGTGGGTAGGTAGGCGGATAGGTAGGTAGGTAGATAGGTATGGGGAAGGAAATAAGGTACGATGCACACATTCAGTCAGAGCTTTTACACGAACGTACCAACGTTCCTCGTAGTTGTCAAGTACCAACGAGAGACAATGTTAGAGACAACGGGCTCTTGTAAACTTACAGGAGATCCAAAATTGTGGCCGATCTCGTGTGCAAGGGTAACGTGAGAAACCGTCGGTGGTACGTGCTTCCCGTAGTTGAGTAGGGTGATTATGCCAGTGTTGAGAGATTTCATGCTACCTCTGTAATGCTGTAACGTCAAATTCGTGCTTTTCTTTTATTAACAATTATCTTATCGAATACTTATTCGTTTTAATAATAATTCGATAAAAACATTAATTATAATATTATCGAAATACATTTACGCGAAATCGAGTTTCCCTTTTTTTTTTTTTTAACTTTCCTCTCACAAATATAAAATTATACGTACCCCGTTTTTCTCGCAAACACCACCTGCGTTCTTGAGATCACCTGTCCAAGCCAAACCCAGCGTACCCTTTTCGAAATCACGATAAGTGAACATATAGGAAAGACAAAAGGCGTCGTAATCTTCCTCTGTAAAAACACGCGAAATAATAATCGTAAATATGACTGGTATATAATCATTTTGATATCTTTACTTTTTCCTTCTTTTATTATTTATTTTCTTTTTTTCCTTTGTTTTTTTTCAGGATAAACGTTTAACTCAAAGTTCGATTCCAAAGCTTTTTCTTTCGAGTACTTTTATTGGATTAGGCTTGATTTATAATTCCTATCTAACGTAAAGGCAGTTCAGATTAATAATATAATAGATTCTATACATTTACGAGCGGATCGGTAATGGTTAATAATGAATGATGTTACTTTCAAGGGAAAAGGATAAAGCAGATAGCTACACATAGACGTATAGATGGATACATAGATAGATGAATAGATAGAGATAAGAAAATATAAAATTAATAGAAGAGAGATCGTACGCGTATTCCATAGAACTTTTTTATTCCGTAGACCTTTTCCCATCCACGCGCATGAATGCACATTGATCCTTCACCACGGTGGGAGAGGAAATTTCTTACACGTGGTGAGGATATGTTTATGTGTGTGAATGCACGCATGTATGAGTGTGTACTAAGCTTTCGAGGAATTAAATTACGGGACATTCTTGGGCATTCTGATTTATTATCTACATACAAGTTGATTTATCGTATGGATACAGTCTGATTACTTTATATTAAACTTGACTATAATGTTGATTAAACGATTCCATGTTAGATTTTTATCGTATAATGTATTTATATCGAAATACGTTTGACACTTGCGAGAAGAGATTTGAAAAAAGAAAAGAAACATTCAATGTTTTAGCGAAATTAAACTTCAAAGTTCCGAACCATAATCAATGGTGGTCCTTATCGTATAACAAAGTGTACGTTCCTATTGTGTAGCGAGTACTTGATCGGTAAGCTTGATGAAGCCGAGTATTATACCTTAGTCTTAGCCAAGGTGCGCATTATGTTTCCTAGTATTACCTGTTTCGAATCGCCTTTGGCCTGGCCATTATGTGGCAAAATCGAGATTTGAGTGAATGACTATGACGACCCATTATAACGATATCTAAACCTTTATCGTAATATATGTGGTATATGTGGTATATGTTTAATAACGGTGGACAAACTATGGCTTCCCAGGCAATATAGAATTTCAATACTATTTTTCTTTATTTTTTTTGTATTCATCTATACCACTATATAGTATTTTATTATTAATATTCAAATATTTTATGTATAATATTATATTATAAATAATACTCCCTTTTCTCACAAATATTTATATACATTATGTCCCACAAGTTACTGTTTAAGAAAATGATTTTATAATTTGATTTTCTATGGTTGCTATTCAAAAATAAATGGAACGTATTATATGTATATAGAAAATATAAATATTTGGCATACCGTATCTACATTTATACGGGATAATTTAATTATTTGTAAAATATTTTTAATTTAATATTTTTTTCAATAAAATGATTTGATGCCAAACAAATGTTTTCAAATGAAAAGAATAGCTTTTGTAGTTTTTTACGGATGAAAGGAATATATATATATATATATATATATATATATATATATAAATAAAAGCATGAAATAAACATCCATGATATCTCTTTTTCGTAGCAGAATTGTATGTCTCTTTTCATCCATTTTTATATTCATCGTAGATTTTTATGTGTTTCTCGATCGGAAAGGTGTGTTGGGGTAAAAAAGTATTCGGCGTGTATTGTCCACCTTTAGAAAATCTTGGACGATGGAAACCCCCATCTTACCGAGTTCACGTACTAGTAGTAGTAATAGTGGTAGTAACATTGCTGAAATATGATCCGTGATGTGGCATAGACTGCACTTTGTGGAAAGGACTCAAAAGAGAGAGCTTTGAGAAGAGCTTTCAAGAAAGAGAGAGAGAGAGAGAGAGAGAGAGAGAGAGAGAGAGAAAGACGCGTTAGTTTCATTACTGTTACACGAACGAATCGAATTACATTAACATGATACTTTTATTAATTTGGATTATAACCGTACTCGACATTTTATTATTATTATTATTATTTTTGTCTACTTTGTCTATTTTTAACTTTTATTTCTCTCTCATTTTTCTCTCACCATCCACGAGTTTTTTTCCCTGCTCTTCAAAGCTTTCATATATCTCGCGTCTCGAGTTTCACGTTGAAGGGAAGTCAAGATAAGAGAGAATAGTAAAGTAAGTCTGTAAATCAGTCCGCGTAGCAATTTTTCTAATTTTAAGAGATATCATTTTCCTTCGCCAATTAATTTAACATATGTCTATGCGTATAACGCAAGAATGAAATTATTTTACCGCTCTTCCTTTTCGTATTTTAAATAAAAACACATTGCGATTTTTCATTTTTCTTTCGTTGAAAAGTAACACTTTGTATTTCGCCTCAACATCATTCACTTTTACGCGTGAGGAAAATTGTTGTCACGAGTTTTGGGATATTGGCGTTGAACGACGTTACGGAAATGGCTTTAAGGCATTCGCCACGATTTATGGAAGTTCGTTTTCTATTGCTTTTCTTCTCTTTCTCTTTCTCTTTCTCTTTCTCGTCGTAACGAGAAAACGTACTTACTTACTTACTTACTTACTTACTTACTTACGCGTATCGATCTGCTTTTCTTGCACGAGGCTTTTCGAATCGTGTTTAATAAGATTATACCGAGATAGATAAGTTTCAAAAGATGATGTTACCCATAAGAGACGCGATTAAAATAGAATCGTTAATCGTGAACTTAGTTGACGTTGATCATCGAAGAAAAAACAAGTTTATTCAAGGACTCGAGAAACCCGTTCATTTTTCTTAAAGACAGATAAAATGATGTTCGAAAGATCGGTGAAGTAAAAATATGACTATTTAAAAACAAGATATTCCTTTCGTATTGAATTTCATCGACCGAAGGGGGAGGGGAGGGGGATGAAAAAGAAAGTTTATTCGAAAGGAGTCGAGTAAAGTGTAGAAAAAGCAGAGAAAAAAGGATGAAAGGGAAGACTCGAGTAAAACGATGAATAAACGAACGAACGAACGAATGAATGAATGAAAGAAATAAAGAAAGAAAGAAAGAAAGAAAGAAAGGAAGAAAGAAGGAAAGAAAGATAAAATGGGTACTTATACGAAGCGATATAAAAACGAACGCTTTTACCTCTCGCCTTTAGAACATTTCCGTAGCGAGTACTCAATGACACCTATTTTTTTTCCTCCTTCATGTAATCCAATACTCTTTTAACTCTTTCTTTCTCTTTATTCCTCTGTATATTTCTTTTTTTTTTCTTTTCCTTTTTAACACTTTCCACCACTAATTAAAGCTACGATTAATTAACGAATGACGAGATAAGTAAAGGATCCTCTTCGAAGTAGACTATTCGAGTAGATAATACGGTTGTTCGTTTTATTAATAATTTATGTTTCAATGTGTGACAGGGGATGGCGTGGATATTACACGTTCGACATAATTGCAAATACTGAAAACGTTGAAAGTAGATCGGATAATTCTCTACGATGTTTCTTCTTCCGTAAAATCACATGATTCTCTCGATCGGTCGTTAAGGGGTTCCTCGCAAACTTTCAGTTTTACTGAAGTTTGTGATGTCTACCATTCCATATATGTAGATTGTTTGAATGTAAAGAGACGGGAACTAGCTTATGCATAGTTCAAAAGTCACGCTCGAGTTAGACGACGAATTGGTGATATGCTAGTAACAGAGAGGGAGAGAGAGAGAGAGAGAGAGAGAAAGAGAGAGAAAATGAGAGAGCGACCACTTTATCAGAAGGATTCATGCGTAAATAATGTCCTGGACATTCCTCATACGAACGTATATAACATTATTCGAAAAAAATTTTTATAGTAATGATAAAACTTTGACTAATTTTTTCGATTTTCCTCTCGAAATTGAATTTTTTTTTTTTTCCTTATACAGAGATATATTAAAGAAAAATAGAGGGAGGAGTGGGGAAAAAAAAGCATTAATGAAATATTGGAAAAAATGAAAAAGGAAGCAAATAAAAAAAAAATGGAAATAAATGAAAAATAAATATAATATAATAGTTGACTCACCGGAAAATAGCTCGAGAAATTCTTCGACCCCGTAATCACCTGTAAATCTATAGGATGGATCCTGCAACGCCTCCTCTCCGTGAACTTTCACGCGTTTAATCATAAAACTGATGTTGTCCGGTTGTCCATCCTGATTAAAATCTGTAAAGAATTTTATCATTTTATTTTGTCTTTGACTTTAACAAAGATAATGACATTAGCGTTCATAATTATTGTCTCTTCTTTGTAAAAAACATTGAAATGTAAAAGAATGATAAAAACAAAAGGATGGAAATATTCGAAATAATTGAATTTCTGTCTTTTACTCGATGAATTTAATCTTCATATTTTTGCACAAATCGACAGATAGTGGAATTTATTTATTAAAAAAATAAGGAAACGTTGGTTGATCTATTTTAGCGAGACGTCAAGGAAAAAAGTATTTATTATTTCGTTTCTCTTCTTTAATTATTATTACTACTAACCCTCTTTCTCTCTCTCCCTCTTTTTCTTCACTTTTGCGAGGGTTGTTGTGTGCGAGGGTGAGATTAAAAATAAAGGAATTGAAAATTGCCAGACTTTACGCGATGTTCTTTGTTTCTCAAACGTGACGCTTATTCTTCCTTGTATTGTTTTATTGAACCCCCTCCCTCCTTTGTGTTCACTGTTTCTTTCTTTCTCTCTTTTAAACATGTGAATGGCATTCGTCGGAACGATCAGTAGTCGTAGCGTATGCGGGAAGAAGAAAAGAAATGTTAAAGGGGAAAAACATTTTACTCCGTTCATTTTATCGAACGAAAAACATCGTTCGCATTGTTCGCAAACGATTGGTATGAGTATACAATATGTTTATATGTTTGTATGTGTATGTGTGTGTGTGGTGTCATGGATAGGAAGTGGTATGTGCTTATCGAACGTCGAAAAATAGAGGTTCGTTGTTGGCCGATGAACCGTGCGATTATTGTACTGGCTTGGTAATTCTTTTTCAACCCCTTTTTCCTGACGAGAAAAAGAGAGAAAGATAGATAGAGATGTGTTACACAAAAGGCAACGATAAAAACCTATAGCTTTCGAATACGCATCTCAATCGTGAAAACGAATTGATTGACTCGATCGGCAATGTTAGTTATCATCGAATATTCGAATAAAAAAAAAAAAAAAGAAAAGAAAAAATATCGATCGCATTTTCTTTTTACAAAATATACTAACTTTTTTAATAATGAAAGTGCACGTAATTTACTATGAAGAAAATCAACGAGAGTTCTCTTACCGTTTTCTATTTCTTTCTTTCTCTCTCTCTCTTTCTCTCTCTATCTTTCTCTCGGGTTCTACATAAATTTAAAGTTGACAGCCGATAAGAAGAAAGAGAGAGAGAGAGAGAGAGAGAGAGAGGTGGAGGGAAGAACAGAAAATCGAGGCGAATAATTTTGGGGAAACCAGTCTTGCTTCCTTCGAGCCAACCAACCAACCAACCATCCAACCAACCAACCAACCAACCAACCAACCAACCAGCCAGCCAGCTAACGTGAGCTGCTGGTTGGTATATCTTTTCGAGAGGATGGCACTTCGCGTGGCGAGAAGCATTTAATCAGACCTTCTCCAACCCTTGGTTCGAAGAAATACAAATCGAAAATGGAAAAACGGTCAGACGTCACGCGAGAATCTCTCTTTGGTTTCCACCGAAAATCAACGAGGATGGTGAAGGTGAGAGAGAGAGAGAGAAAGAGTTGAAAGGATCAGGGAGAGGGTGTGGGAGGGTGGGGTGGGGCCAGGAGGATGTACGCTCCGAAAAGCGATTATTATCCTGACTCTTTCGTTTCCTCTCTCTCTCTCTCTCTCTCTCTCTCTTTTTCCTTTTCTCTTGCTTGCCTTGGCTTTTAACCAACTCGATTTCTTTTCAAGAAGAATCTTCTTTCTCATTGGATATTTTTCTCTTATCTTTTTTTTTTTTTTTCTTTTTTTTCCTCTTCCTTTTTTTCCTTTTTATTATTACAATCATTTCGGTTAAAGACGATAAGCCATTTGATGTGAAACGGTCATCGAATATTTTCTTTTATTTCCTTTTGTATATTGTATTATTATAATATACCAACTTTAATTTAATGAAATATTACGTTAGAGTGTAAAAATGAAAATGATAAATTCTTTACTGTTAAAATGCAATTTTATTTGAAAAGAAGCGAACTATTCCGAAGTAACTTGCCGAAACGAATCACGCGATATCTTGGTTAATCTCGCAAGAGATAGGTTTCGCGTTTCAACCCTCCATCCCTCCCATTCCCATCCATTTCTCCTCTTTCATGGATCTTGGAAAGTGCTATGCGAGCTGGCGACGACGACGATGACGATGACGAAGACGCCTTCCTAATTAGTGCCTAAGTCCATCGTTCTTTGCTAACTCGATGTATGTAATATTAATCGGCTTTGCTTCCTCAGTTTGGAGAAGGAAGGAACCCTTCGGAAGAGGGTGTGGGTATTCGTGGTCTCGTCAGGTTATTTAAAAAATAAAGACAAAAACAAGAAACTGTAATGTTTCATGTTCCCTTCGCGTTATAATTTATTTCCTAATTTCGTTGAGATGTCGATCATTAATTAAATCGTCTTCCTTATTCCTATCTCTATACTCACATATCTCATTTCCTGACATAACTTACGAATATCGATTCTACCTTGAAAGGTCCTACCATGCACTTTACGATCGTAAACTCTCTCTCTCTTTCTCTCTCTCTCTCTCTCTCTCTCTCTCTCTCTCTCTCTCGTAATAGACCACAAATTCCTAAGGGATGAATTACGAATTTCGATTAAACCTTCGGATATTTCTTCAACGGTTCTTCAAACTAAGATAATATTAATAAGTATGCATATTAATTAGTATTAAATTTTTATTAATGAAATAAGAGAACACATATCTCTATAGCACGATTATTATAATGTTTATATGTATTTCATGAATCAGCTACTATAAATTATACGATTTAATACCTAGAAGTATATATACATATATATAGATGCGAAGTCATATTCATTAGTGATATCTTTGCTTAGCCAGGGGGAACATTAAAGCACTCATACATATTCATATACCACGTTAGTCAAAATATAATATATTGCATAGGCATAAGAAGTAATGGATAAAAGGGTATAATAATTCAAGGATTCTGGGGAGAAGGGAAAACGATAATCGGTGAGACTATCGTCGTTCAGTAATCTTAGTTGGCGCCGGTGGCATATTCGTTAGAAGCCAGGAAACTTTGGCGGAAAACGGGCTTTATCCTTGGCGATCGCACGACGGAAGGAAACTAAAGAGAAATAGAAAGAGAAAGAGAGAAGTAGATAGGGAATTGTAAGTAATGCACTGGCCTTGCCACACGACGACTACGACTACGACGACGACGACGACGGTACGTGCGGTCACGCCACGTTAAACACGTCTCAGTCACGAGATGCAAATATTTGCCGTTGTTACTGCAGGTGGTGCGCAATGTTCAACCGTTCTGTCCTATCTGCGAATATACAACGCGCTACATAACCAAATCAAGTCCATTTTAACTCTTATCTAATTTTCATAAGAAACATTTTTTTCCTATGCGATATATTATAAATAGTAAATTTGAGATACGCACATTATTTAATGATATTCGTTAAATAATATTATGGATTTTAACGTTACGAAAGAGTTGATAGTTGAAATTATATAATATATTGTATTATTTGAAATAATTAGAAAACGAGAATAGAGAAATCCTACAAAGCCTATAATGGACAAATTAATTAATGATATTTTACAAAGGATAACGATTATATATATCATACAAATGTCATTATAGTTAGAAATGCTTGGGCAAATTGTTGAGAGAATGGAAGGGACCTTGATCGATCAGGGCCGTCGGAGGACGCGTGAGTACAGAAAAATGGATAGAAGGAAAGACACAGAGAAAGGGAAAAGGGAGAAAGAAAGAAAGGGTGATGCCGGAGGGAAGAGAAAGAGAGATAGAGAGAGAGAGAGAGAGAGAGAGATCGTGGCGATGGAAAGTGTGGAACATTCATTTCCTTCGATATACCGTCGATCGCCGAAAGCAGAAAGTTAGTTTAACTGGGAGGGCCCCGTCGAAAGTTTTAATTGGTTTGCGAAGTTATTACGTTTGGAATGAGACAGAAGACGCGCACTTGTTAGGTCCACCGAAGAAACTCGCATTGACTTCGATGGTGAGAGTGAAGGGCGAACGAAGTAAACTTTTCGATTCGTTTTCTCTTCTATCTTATTGTCAGCTGCGTTGGCAAATAATGCGTTCTCTTATTTACGACGACTAGTACGATTAAACTTCTATTCGTTAAAATCAAATAAAAGAGAAAGAGAGAGGGAGAGAGAGAGAGAGAAAATATTACATTGTAATAAATTGTTACTCGTCGATTAAAGTGTTCATTCATTTAAATTCATTGATTATCGAAAATACTCTTTTAAAACTAATACCGTATAATTAAACTTTTGATGACAACGAAAGGATAAATTTCAACATGCATTATTTCGTAGATAATTTTTGTTTCCTACAAAATTGTTGGAAATGGCGTAACGTGATTTTGATTAGTTCATTACCTGTGTGTCTGTAAATGGAGTTAACACGTTGAACGTGACGAGTCATAACTTCGATGCATGCTTCTTCCGATTTGTAATGTTCGAAGAACGTGTGATCTGCTTGGAGGTACAGCATACAGGTTGTCTTTTTCGGATCGATCGACGTCCTTTTTCGTAAGATCCTTGAATATCTTTCTCTGTACAATCTAAAGCAACATAGATAAGGAGAAATAGGATAAGAAAAGTTAATCTTTCGTCCCTTTTAATAAAAGGAGAAATTCCAAACGCGAACTCTTTTAATATAAATTCATCGTGCAACTCGAGCGAGTTATTCGGGCAATGATTTTCGTTTCTCTTTTTTCCTCTTTTTCTTTTTTTTTATCTTCCGTTAGGACAAAGAAATCATAAATGCCGGAAGTTTAATTTGCCAGAAAGGCCAGTGAGAAATACCAAGTCGACTGTGTGCTTAGAAAGAAAGAAAGAAATAAAGAAAGGATGGAAGGAAGGAAGGAAGGAAGGAAGGAAGGAAGGATGGAAAAAGGGAAGAAAGAAAGGAAGAATGAATAAGAGTTAGTTAATTGTCGTCGTATACGATTTTAAGATGAAAATTTCTGATCTCTTAAGAACTTCGTATATAATGATGTTATTAAAATATATATATATATAGTATTTATACTAAAATATTATTATTATTATTATATGATATCGTCTGACTCGCGCGCGAGGATTTATATCTGTTTTCGTTAGAAGTGAAAAAGGATGATAAAATTGTAAGATTTTCTTCAAGGTTGAAATCGATGAACCTGTCGGAAGCACTCATTCTCGATCTTTCGATATCTCGATCTCTCGACATCGGGTTTACTTTCTCGTTGACGGGATACACGATAGCTCGGCTTCTTTTTCCTTGTCGGAAGCTAGTGGGACGTTTAAAATGAAAGAGGCAAGGATCTTGAAGTAAACATACCGAAGAGTCGACAGGCAGGTAAGTAACCATCCTACTTTTTCCTCTCGTATTTTTATCGTGTCAGGATATCGAGAAGGAGAGAAAGAGAAAGAGAGAGAGAGAGAGAGAGAGAGTCATTCATTGAATCATTCGATAAAATGGGGATGAATGAAGCACGAGAAAAAGAAAGTCAAATTGATCGACTACATGTGACCGTATTTATTCATACACACAAGCGAACACATATACTAACACAAATATACATTTCTGACAAACTCAATTTGCTTTCTCTCTCTCTCTCTCTCTCTCTCTCTCTATCGTGAGTTTTATGAAGATACTCGAATAATAAATTGGTTTCAAGTGAAGCGGCACAATGAATTTCTATATTTAAATGTGATTTATGTTATTATTTGGATTAGTTTTAATAATATATGTATATCATATTTAGCAAATTATTTGTATCATATTATAAACTATCATTTGATTTAATTGATAATGAAATTTCATAAAAACTTGAAAAAGGAAAATATTTGATTGTATATAAAGTAAAAATTATGATAGTAATATACGATACGATTGAAATCATTTGTATCTAACGATAAATATGATCGTATCGATCAAACTATGTAAGACTGATACATATAAGAAACACGAGATGCTTACTTGTCGAGAAGCTCGAGATTATGGGAGCTCGCCATGGGGTCCTTTTTCCTCGCATCCATTGGATAGAATCCTGGCTTTGCACGATTCGTCCCTTCATTTACGTGTTGATAAAACGGGCGCATTGTGCCACCAGCAAGAAGATATCCGTTCCTTCCCGTCTCGTTGCTGTTCCTGCGAACGGCATTTCTCGTGTGAGGGAGAAAAATTGTTGAACGTTACCAGGTAAATGATAACCTTAGTTCTTTGATAAATTCTCATCTCTGTGTCATATTATTTGTCTAAAGAGTATTGTATTCTCTTAATATCGCATATATACTACAAATCATAGAAGTATTCTTACTTGCCTCCCTCCCCCCACCCACCCATCGTTAATTTGAAATAATTATTATTATTGTAATTTATTTACTATTATCTTTAAACAAAAGAAACTAAATTCAACGTTGAAATGAATGATTAAAATAACAAAAAAAAATACGTTGAAGAGTTCAAAGTACTATGCTTTCAGGAAGAACCTAATTGTATAAGTACGCGCGTATATTTGCATATCAAATTTGTCCGATCAATCATTGTCAGGTTTTCTTAATTTTCTGTGTTACGCTCGTCGACTCTTGAAATCGCGAAGAAACGATCGCTTCGAAAAGGATGGAAAAAAACAAGCTCGTGAAAGAAAAGGCTTTGTATTTTTCATCTTTGTAATCTATGTATCTCGAAACAATTCAACGTCGTTCGTTTCGCTAGAGGGAAATTAAAAGATGGATTTAAGACAGAGACAAGTAAAGAAGAAGATCTTTGTAATATCTTCAAGCGGCCGATTGTGTCTCGGTAAAGTTGATGGAACGGGATAAAAAAGAAGATATAAAGATATATTTAAACGCGAAGTGGTTGAGATGAACCGGCATTGTCCGACTGCTTGGCGAAGAAGCTCTCCAGAGGGGTCCCTCGCAAATTACTTCCTTGCGAAGTAGGTAAAATAATTACTACCTGGAATGCTACGTAAATTGGTAGGAAGAATAATTAAGGTTCCCTTTAACCCTTTATGTCTCGCGAAATTCTCCTTTTATTTCTTTTATATAAAACGATATTCATCTCTCGGGGGAGGATACACCATAGAGAGTTTCTACCGGTGTCGTTGTTGGTGTTGGTGTTGCTATTGCTATTCCCCACACCCTCTCCTGTGGGAGAACGTCACTTTGCGAGCAGATAATTTCATCATAGAACAATGCTATATATATAAGTATTTATATCAATGGAAATATTTCATAAGAAAAATAAAATACGAAAGGGAGAGAAAAATTATTTGTCATATATTTTCTGTTTTATTTTTTGTCAACTAATGAATTAATACATATATATATATATATATATATCAAATATCATTGTATTTCCAATAATTTTCAAGCGGAATAATTAAAACGCGTTACGTAACACATCACCGACATACGTATACGTGACGCTCTCGATGTTACGCAGAGATAAAGAGAGGAAGAGGAGCTTTCGATCATATTAAATCGAACGACGTCAAGAACGATCTCGGGGAAAGCTGCGAAGGTCAGATAGTAATATTCGAAGATCGCGTCAAGTTTCGTCGTTTCAGCAGAGCCATAAAGGGTTAAATTTTCCGTTGGTGACACATTCGAGATTCAGAGGACGACGTTGGTGGAAGTTTTGAAGGAGAAGTCGAGCCACGTTAGAGAGAGAGAGAGAGAGAGAGAGAGTAGAAAGTTCGCGATCGTAAACAGAGCTCGTATTTCACACACACGAGTGCGATTCGATCAGAGTAACATCGTCCCCTGGTTTCTGGCTTGATCGATAAACCCATGGGTAGTAATAGGAAACGATAGTAGTGGTAGATGGTAACACAGTTGGTATTGGTATTGGTGATGCGTGGACACAATGTGGTATGCGAACAAAATGTTTATCACAAGGTACTGTCGGTACTAATTAGAACACAGGGTGCATCAGCTCAAAAGTCTTCGCTCGCGTTGCAAGCTGCGTTCGCGAGTCACGTTATCATTAATCGATGTTGCCAGACCCTGCCAATTAACCTTCTACACGTTCTCTAATTAGTGGTCTTCGAAAGACGGAAAGACCGACATAGAGAGAAAGAGAGAGAGAGAGAGAGAAAGAGAAAGGTAGTCTCGTAACGTGTCGTGCAACGTTGGAAAATCGTACGAAAGGGTTTCTCGTGGGAAAGCCAACGTCCCTCTTCATTTCACGAAGAAACGAGTCGTTTGCGATTATTATTTCCAAATTCCCATGAAAAAACATATATATATATATAGTTATATGAAAAAAGTGAGAGAGAGAGAAAAAGAGAAATACATATGTATTTACATACACATATACATAGGTATATGTAGGTGCCTTTGTTGGACACACGATATGTAGAGATCGATTCGTTTAATTAACATCTCTCGACAGGACGAGAAGAGTCGGTCGGAAGCAACTTAATCGAATAATTGCTGAAACGCGTTACGTTTTATCCGTCTACGATGACTTCGTTTACGTTATGCGCTGGTTTTAGCATTAATCTGAATTATCCTCTTGCCAAAGTGCTTTCTCCTATATGCATACATATATATACATACATATACAAAAGTATGTTTCTCTCTTCATCCCGAAAAATAACGAATTTTACGGTTATAGTATCATATTAATTACTTTACCGTGACGTAATGAAATAGAGTTTATTAGTGCGAAATGTTTGTATTTTCATTAACCTTACGATCTCATCGTTTTCTTTCTTTTTATTAGTTTATCGTTACTGTTCTACGAATATACACACATACACGTGTATAAGGAATTAATTTCTTTGTCATTCGAGTAAACAACTGTGAGACAACACGAAGCATCGGATTTATTTACACTTTACGAGCAGAGGACGAACCCGAATAGACTCGAACGATTTTCAGTTGAGTCTCAGTGTTGTTTTCAATCGCGAAGTGGAAGGATCGTAATTTTGTCTACGAAACTCGTCGACAATTTTTAAGTAAGTGCATATTAATATTACTAATTATATTATTAATCGTTAACGTTTTTTCCTCTATTCTCGTCAAGTATAGAAATGTATCCAGATATTATAAAGATATGTAATAACATATGGATATTATTTTACCGTCGATATTACGTATGTTATCGTATATTATTCTCTAATATATATTATGTTACACTGTGTACCTACTGTTATCTATTAATGATCACCATCATTCATTAACGGATTTATATTTAATTATTAATCAATCTTTTAATCGCGCGTTATTACTACGACGAAAACGAAATTTTAATTTCATTTCGAATCTACTCATATTATGTAAAATTAACTTTTATCTTCAGCAGACCGTTTAAATATAATTACAACTTTATCAAGCGAAAAATATTTTCTGTTATTTTTAATGTTATCGATAAAATTTTGCTCCAGACGGAAGCTCGCTCTATTACAACGGTGCATATTCAATTGTGAACAGAATTTTTGTCTTTAATTAATTTGAAAATTTCGTTAGAAGAACATATATTTTTTGTTTTTAATAGCAAAAAGAAGGAAAATATAGCAGTTAAAAGTCTGGCGTATTTTTATCATAATTATTTTTGAATAATATTTGTGTTGATGCGACCGATGCCTTAATCGGTACTCCAATGAATTGTAGTGAATCGAAAAATGCCCTCACGGGTGATATCGAGATTCTTTATTAATGGGAAGGAGGAWAGGAAAATAAARACACAATAACAACTTTATTTGAGCCCAGTCAGTACTAAAAAGTACGCTTTATTTGGCTCGTCAGGGAAAAGCCTTTCGGCATAAAAACCCTGGTTGAAACGATGAAGAAGAATCCACAAATCCGGATAATTCTGGCCAAGTGC
>NW_014569577.1:364692-405250 GCF_001313835.1 Polistes canadensis
TGTCGCACGCGTCTCACGCCTTGGCAGGGCCGTACACGCCTAGGTGCTTCGCCCTACTCACTCGTTGCGTGGGATACGCAAAAATTTGAATGAGAAATAAGTTTTTGTATAAAATTATAACATGATATATTTTTGGAAAGATCGTAAATGTTCTCACCTCAATGGATTTCGATCGGTTCGATGAAAAAGTTCCTCGCTGGCACAGGATTGCGTTGGTAAGACAGAAATATCTCTCGAACGATAAGCGATGGTATGATGATGACGTAGATCATCGGATTGGTTTCCGCATCGATAATCGTTTCCGGAATTAAGCCGATGACAATTGACGGATGAAGAGGAATATCTGTTAGCCGGTTCGATGTAAATCTCATCGGAAGCTGTGAAGATGGTCCCATCGAAAAGACCCTCGGAAGTGACCATACCATGAACCAAAGAATTTTCGTCATCTGTAAAAAAACACATAGAAATATAAACAAAATATCTCGTAAACGAATCATTTTTCTAATCATTTACGTAAATATTTGTTGTCGATATTAGTGTAGTCTATCCGTAACTGTACATAAATAAATGTTTCAAACGATTTCTTCAATTTTACGCGCTATTTGGTCCTCTTCTGTTTTCTAACTTTTGCATCTCTCGTCGTCTTTATTTTAGCTTTTTCTACGAAACCGTTTGGCATATCATATCCCGCGATTTGCAGAATGTGCGAATATCGAAGAGAGATTCACGGTTATATTCCCTTCGAGTCGTATTGCTTCCTGAAATCGCTTACTTGTTTTATATGCCAGCGTATGCGTTGAAAGGTGAGAAGGAATAACGTTCTTCTGAATTGTACGATCAAAATGATAGAAATGGGGGAGAAAGAAAATATTATCTTGCTAATGTTTTTTAAAGCCGTACCAAATATTCTTCGGATCGATTAAATTCTTTACAACGCGAGATCAAATCATTTTTTTTTATTTATTTATTTTAATGTTCGTCCTATAACGAACTTTCAAAGATTATTTAATAAGCGAACATAATTTCTATTTTCTTACAGATTAATAACGAATCGTTTCTCTTTATCATATTATTGATTTTCGAAGTCATTAATAGTATCGAATTCATTATTTTAACATGGATACTTAATACAATATACATTTTATAACAGTATGAAGTAATTAGTTTATTTTAAGAACATTGTTTAGCAAAATAATTCTTTTCCCCGAGCTTTATGAAGTCACTCGTATATTATTTCACACGTACGTAAATATATATATACGCTTGATAAAAAAACAAAATCTTTTTTCACGCGTTGCATTAAAAGAGGATGCACGCCTCGTCGAATAAAATTGCATTAACTGTCGGCGCGGAAAATATAATATCGTGAATAATGCCGAGAGATATTGAGATAAAAATAGAAAGACAAAGAGATAGATAGAATAAAATGTAAGATATCTTTCCTAGGACGTATTGAGAAGGAAGAAGAGCGAGATAGGAAAAAGAAGAAAGAAGAAGGAAGAGGTAGCTAGACTTTTCCTTTACTCGTAGTCGTTTCTTTACTCGTCTGACGTTTTTCTTCCCACGAACACGTACTACCTTCCTCATTCTGGACAAAGGGAATACGAAAGTAAGTTCGTGCCAGTGCACCGAACTGCTTGTTAATTCACCACCGATAACGTTGCACGTGGACTCCTATATGCGATAACGCGTCTCCAAGTAAGGAAACAAACACGTTTATATTTTTCAACAACAACAAAACCTTATTTTGCACCTTATCATGTAATACTTTTACGAAGCTTTAACTGAACCTATTATTTTTCAAATTAAGGCTAATTATATACATTATTTTATAGGACATAAAATCAATGATTATTATTGCATACAAGAGTAATCGTATAAATAATATAATTTATACTTTTTCTACTTACGATATCATCTTTAGTATTAAAGAATTATAGAGATAATATTATCGTTATTTCAGTTAAAAGGGTTAAACCAAAATCGTCCCTTCGTGTTTTGAAAAGAAAGGAAAAATAAAAAGAATTAAAGCGTCCATTAGGTAAAGAATAAGACAAAGAACAATATCTTTTTATAGGTTTGGAAAGGGATTGCTCCGTAGAGACAGAAGTTCCTCGTTGTAAATCACTCGGTCGATCGACCCCACCAAGGTTTATCCATTTTCTGAGGCCGCAGACGTAGAAAGGATATGGGAGAGCCACTCCTGACATCGTTCCAATCCTGATCTTCCTCTTTCCTTTTCTACCAACCCTCCCTCCCCCACCATCCTTTATCCCTCCATCTCTTACGCGGTCCTACGTCGAAGGCTTCATCCCTTACGAAATTTATGTGTGGAACGACGTAGAAATTTTGAGAAAATTCCCGGGGCGTAGGTCCTACGCCCTCGGGACACGTACCCTTTTTCCATTCCCCGTTCCTTACCCTCGCGAACCTCTTTAGTTACCTTCGCCGACGACCTTCACGATTGATATACAACCGAATTTAACTGGAATGCGAATGAGAATATCCGATAGCTTTTTTTCTACCGTTAAATCGCAACATTTTTTGTTGCAATTATTATTAAGATTATTTTTCTCCTATATAAATAGTAGTCGATTTTATTTGATCAGATCATATTAATTAAATGCAAAATGAAATAAATGTCATTCTATATAATATATATATTATATATAACAAATATTATTTTTATCGCAAGAAAACACACACGATATTATTCGGAATTTGTTATTACGAAAGTCATATTTCTTTGAAATCGTATATGCATACATATATATCGCATTTTCTTTGTATATATGTACATCTTACGAAAAGTGGATATCTGGTTTGTAAAGTGACGGAGAGTGTGGCATATAAGAGAATAACACATCCCTGCAGGCCAGCATTTCACAATTTTCTATATTTTCTCCTTCTTTCTCACCTTTCCATTATTTCTCTTCACACCGACGTCTCTTTTTATTTTCTAGATCGTTCTTTCTATTCTTCTCTCTCTCTCTCTCTGTCTGTCTTTGTTTCTCTCATATGTTACTTTCTTCATTTCATGCGGTTCTTACTATTCGCAAGCGTAAGCTTCTTTGTTTATTTGCGTAAAAGCCACTCTCCAAAGTATGTACACGGATCGAGATTTTTCTTTTCCTTTTTTTTCCCCCTTTCTTTTTTTTTTTTTTTTTATTCTTTAATGTTTCTTTTCTTTCTACCTCGTACACTCGAAAGGATCCGTCTTCTTGCTCGATCTCCATTACTTTTCCATAGTATTCTAAAGTAAAATTAATATCCGAAGAAATCTTATGGGAACGAAACGTTTTCCTTGATTCACATTTTATTTCTTAAAACTGTTTCGAGTCATTTATATTTTATTCGTTGAAATAAAACGAGACAAAATGAAATATTAAATACAGGCCAATTCATAAGTCAATTGACATTAACAATTATTCAACTCTCTCTTTTCATTGATTTATTAATAAATTCTTGTACAATATTGGATTAATACAAAAATAATTACATCCACATGATTAAACGTTTGAAAAATTAAACCTGATTACTTTAATAATACATTTCATTCGACTGGTTTACAAGCCAACCCTTAGAATATTTGATTCGAAGAGTAAACTGCTTTCGTATTAAAAAATAAAATACTTGTGTAAGAAAAATATAAGAAGGAGAAAGAAACCTTGTATCCGTTATCATGGTTCATGGGTCGTGAAGTCAAAAAATGAGCTCTCCGCGTCCTGTTGAAACTTTCTAGAAAGAGAGAGAGAGAGAGAGAGAGAGAGAGAGAGAGAGAGAGAGAAAAAAATTGGGTTTGTGTGTTGGTTCTCGTGAAAAATACTCTCGTAGAAATCTCTTGGTTCGTTCGTGCTTCATTCGTGCTTCGTTCAATACATACATCTTTTTCATGGATCGTTTGGTGAAAATCGGCTTCGTTCATCCGTCGAAAGCACGCGTTCGGAGACGAGAGAGAGAAAGAGAGAGAAAGAGAGAGAGAGAGAGAGAGAGAGAGAGAGAGAAGAGAAGAGAAAGCTTGCAGCTTTACTTGGAACGAAGTAGAGCAATTTTGTATTCCTGGAGATGAAAGATTGATAGACGACGATGGTGTTGGTGCTTGTAGAATAAGATTGAAGTCAAGGTGTAATGATAACATTCGCTGGAGAATATTTATTAGCGGCCAAGAGAAAAATAGAAAAAAAAGGGAGAGAACTTTTGCTTTCCCTTAGAATTTCTTACAAGTTGTTACTTATTCTACAAAAAACGAAGGAAGGAAGGAAGGAAGGAAGGAAGGAAGGAAGGAAGGAAGGAAGGAAGGAAGGAAGGAAGTAAGTAAGTAAGTAAGTAAGTAAGTAAGTAAGTAAGCTTTTAATACGAAGTTTTTCTTACGAACAGGACCAAACGGAAACCACATTTTAATAGCGTTTTAGAAAACTTTAGATTTTCGTCATTTTCTCATCGACAATAGTTACTATTACCGCAAGGACAGCAACGAGTTTAAAGATTATCGTGAAAATGCATTAATCGATTGTCACATTTCTCTTTTCGACGGAAAGGATGAATATGTTTGACAAAAATTGCAATTTGTCGATACGCCATACGCATACGTTTGCCCCTTGTTTCACCGTTGTTGGCGAATTGAATTTTTTGTATTCTCTCTCTTTCTCTCTCTCTCTCTCTCTCTCTCTCTCTGTCTCTTTTGCGCGCTTTTTCAATTCATTCATTTTTCTCCGGAAGTTGTTGCAAATTTTTTTTGACAACGTCCTCTCTTACTATACGCGTACAACGAACGAGGTACCATTAACGTAAATCAATAACGGAATTGAGGTTAATATATTCAACGATGGACAGTCCAACCTAGCTCTCTATCTTTTTCTCTTGCAAGTACACACACATATACATAGGAATACACGTGCACACATTTGTCAGAGGATCAAGAGATGAAAAAGACAAAAATACGTAGTTTGTGCGCAAATGCACGTCACGTGACATGCGCAAAGGGATAAACGACGGGATGGTTTAATTCGTGGAATGATCGGAAACGAAAATCAGTATCATTAATTCGTAAGCCACGCACAGGATACACATTCAGAGGGAGGGGGGAGAGCGAGAGGGAGAGGGAAAGAGAAGATACAAATACGTGCAGGCCTGTTTGTCCCATCTCTATTTAATTCGGCTCGATAAATTACCACAGAGTGCTGCTAATTACCCACTAATAATACGCACAAATTACTGATTTACGTTCTTACGATAAAATTTGATCGTTAAAATAGAGTAGATCGTTCGATCGATAGGAATTCGATAAATTTTTCAATTTTATCTTTGATTTTGAAGGAATTTCATTCTAGCCATATAATTATTCTATAATTATTATTATTAATATAATCATCATCATCATCATCATCATCATCATCATCATCATCATCATCATCATCATCATCGTCATCTTTGAAATTTTTCTATCGTCTTTGGTAAATTCGTTGTCGCCGCGAACACATCAATTAATGTCAAACAGTCAGCGATCATCAATATTTATTATCAGACGAAATACGTTTATGGTACGAAACGTCCTGGCAAACCTCGCTAAGGTAAATACCTGCAAATTCATTCAATTTAATTGCACGCCATCGAATTATCGCTAATTATCCGTTCCCGCGGCAAGGTGGATATCGTGAATTTAGCAAGGTTTTAACGCTCGGGGAAGCGTAACCAGCAGGAAAAAGCGACCACGATCGAAGCAGCGGAACGCATCGTTTACCCATCTCGAGCAACCCACCGATTTCTTTCGCCAAGGGAAACAGGATACAGAGAGAGAGAGAGAGAGAGAGAGAGAGAGAGAGAGAGAGAGAGAGAGAACGCCACCCCACACTTGCATCCTCACCCGCTTTTCTTCGAATATTCCCAAAGCGAGTTCTTTCACTTTCTCCCTATCCATCATGAAGCAACATCCGTGGAGAATAGAAAGCTTCATAATTTCATTGACGTGTAGCCGGTATTTATTTTTAGTAGTCGCATTGGGATCGGGTTTTGCGTTCGATGCTTATGTTAGTTGCATCTATGTGGACGAGAGAGAGAGAGAGAGAGAGAGAGAGAGAGAGAGAGAAAGAAAGAGATATAGAACTACGTATATGTGTATATAGTTATAGATGGATAGATAGATAGATAGATAGATAGATAGATAGATAGATAGATAGATAGATAGATAGAAGGAGGGAGAGAGACCGAGTGCAGTGTATTCTGTCGGGATTGGTGGTTACGAAAATTAATGCTGATGGCAGGAGCGGCCGTTATTTGGCGCCGGTTTAAGCGGTAAAACCTCGCAATCAACGCCGGTGATTGATGCGGATCTCCTCTCTTTCTCTTTATATCTCTTACTCTCTCATTCACTCTTGCATCGTCAGTTACTCTTTGTCCTCCTCTCTATGTATATACTCCGCATATATTTGCGTACATGTGTGTGCCCGTGTGTGTGTGTGTGTGTGTTTGTCTATATATATATATAGACAATATATATATATATATATATATATATATATATATATATATGGGTATTCGTATATTGCTTGCGAGAGCATGGGCCATTCTTTTCAATCATTACCGTGGTTTCGACACGCAGCCGATTGGCTCGATACAAACATTTAGTGGCGTATCGCTTTGAAAAATTGCCGACGACACCGTTGGGATTAAGCGACGAATACAAAAAAGGGCTTTCCATTTTGTCGTTCCGCACCCTCTCGTCCAAAGTGAGTTGACTCTCTCTCTCTCCCTCTCTCTCTCTCTCTCTTTCTCTCTCTCTCTCTCTCTTCTACGTACCATCCGTTTTACGATTTAATCTTGATGGGGAGTGCAGCACTGCTCTCGTAATCGACGTTCCCGTTCAACTTCAATTGCGAGTTACGAGAACACGATCGGTCATTTGACTGCGACGAATCTGCAATTTTATTTTCCTTTTTTCTTTCTTTTTTTTTTTTTTGTTTGTTTGTTGTTGTTATGCATTCAAGTGGGGAAACGTGTTCCGAGAGGGAACCCACGTATAGATATTTTTATTCGAGCCTAATCGAATCGAACGACCGACGAAAATCACTATCGAAGAGATATTGTATGATTCATTGTTATAAAACGTATATTTTGATTTGTACGGTCAGGTAATATTTTTATTCCGAAACTCGTCATTTTTAGTTTGTGTATTTTTCTTTTTTTTTTTTTTTTCCATCTCTCTTTCCCTTTTTCCGCGTTCTTTTTTTTCATTTTTTTTTTTTCATTTTATTGGACATTTCGTAGATTGCAGCGTACGTTCGATTGAACGATTGAACTCGGTTTTCAATCGGAAAGCTACTTGAAAGTGTGGCAAACGCATTGGCTTAATAATAAAAATTGTGCAAGAACAAATGTTGGACAAATCAAAAGGAATGAAATAAAAATAAAGAAAGAAATACTCTCGCGGAGTTAGTTCGTGTAACAATTTCGTTCGTATTGTTATTGTTATCAAATCGACCATTATTGGAATTATTCGACTCGAAGTCTCTCTCTCTCTCTCTCTTTCTCTTTAACGAACATCTCGCGACTGCAAGAAACAATAGGGGTGGTAAGAGAATCGCGAATGAGCGTGGAATTTCGCGGGCTTGTAATTGGCCAATCCTCTCTCTCTCTCTCTTTTCCTCTCAGGGTCTCTGTTTCTCTTCTCATTGGATTCTATCAAGCCAATCGCAAATTGGAGCAGATATAGGCTCGTTACGTCGTGAATTAGCGGTCGGTAGTGCATCGTACTGCATTGTGGCTCGAAGATATCTGGCATACAATGGCGTTCCCTTCAATTCCATTCTCTCCCAACCAACGTTTCTCCACCCTCGTCATCATCCCTCGCACTCTCACCCTTCGCACGCGTTCCTCTTCATTGGCGCGATGTATTTCAAGGAGCTCATTACGGAAATCATTAGTATCATCTCTTACAGTAACGTTGGAAAGCCCTTCTTCTATCTAAGCCCTCTTTTAGACTACTCCACGTCCTTTCCGATCGATAAGAGCTCATTATTCTTCCGAGGTTGACAAAGGTTTTCAAACTTTTATAACATTTTTACCAATCACCCCCCATATACACCGACACGCAACCATAAAGCGGCTCCTTTTATGCCGCGTGCTACACGCCTTTTTTCTTTTTTTTTTTTTTAAATACGAAAGATAATTACGCAGCCGTTGATGATCGATTGTTCGAGAGAACAAATTTCGATAATTATTCGTGTTCGAATATTCTCTGCGCCGTATCTATTAGGTTTTTTTTTCCCTCCCCCATTATTTATTGATATATCACAATAACGAATTTTTATTCTATTCTTATTGGTCTCGAAATTCGTTATCCTTTGAAATTTATTCGTTTTTCGAAAGCTGCTATCGAGATAAAAGAGGAGATTAGATTTCTGCCGGAAGGCCTTTCTTTTTTTTTTTTTTTCATATACGCGCGTGTATATATCGATCGAATTCGCGTAATGGTATTGACTACGACGTGTGAAATCGATTTTAATTCGACGAATGACGGCGACGGTAACAAATTGACAGCTAGTCGAATAAATATCGGATTTTTGTTTTTACTGGTAGGACGGGCATATGCAATGAAAAGAGGTGAGAAGAGTGCGCAAGGTGGGAGTGGTAGAAGGAGGGCGGGGGGGGGGTTCCCGTGGAAAAGAAGCGAAATGTGGATTCGATGCAGTGCGAAAAACACTTGGAGAGAGAGAGAGAGAGAGAGAGAGAGAGAGAGAGAGAGTAGACGATCGAACACGGGAATGGAAAATGGATCCTAACGAGATCCCGGAGGAAATCTCGGAAGCGAAATAACGACACTGTCATCGGCTCGTGTTTTCAACGCCTAACCACTCACCCACTCTTCTCTTCTACCCCATCCCCTGCTTTATACTCTTCGACGAATCGAAAACTTTTTAAGAGAGAATCTCCGGAGAGAGAAATGCGAATCTCTCCCACTCGCTTTCTTTAGATGTTATCCAATTTCGTTTATTTTTCTATCGCTTGTTGAAAGTCGACTTCTCTCTTATCTCGTGGAAAAGAAAATGAATAATAATTCTCGATACTTTTCATCGTGGTCGGTTGAAAAAAAAAAAAAAAAAAAAAGAAAAAAAAAAGAGAAAACGAAAGTCATTTGCGTGCACCCTTCGAAAGCCATTACCGTATTTTTTACCTGTCATATTAACGAACAATATAATCTTTCCTTTTATCTTGTTCAATATGTCAGGTAGAGAATAATATATTTTTCGAAGAATTTTCAATGATAGAGGATAAACTCGTAATTCGCGTGTCTCGTACACACGAATCACGTCTTTCTCGAGGGACGTCGGTGATCTTGTGCGTCAGTCTCTCGTCATTATACTTACGTACCTGAAAGGGTGACTGACTGAGTGAATGAGCGAGGGAGTGAAATAGATAGAAAGAGTAGGAGAGAGATGTATAGAAGAAGCATCGCACACGGTCGACGCGTCCCTTTTCACCGTGTAGAGAGAACATTTCACGAGGCACTTTGAAATCTCTCGAAGGGGAAGGCAATGTTTGCTCTTTCATGTTGCACGTCAAACTTCTTATCGTTAGGAGCCTTGAATAACGTCAGTAAAGTTACCTAGCCAAGAGAGAGAGAGAGAGAGAGAGAGAGAGGGAGAAAGAGAGCGAGAGAGAGACTCCAAGTTATTGTTTTCCCCATCTTCGTTTTGTGGCCTGCTAAGGGAAACTTCGGAAAACTTAATTACCAACGTGTTACCCGTCGTGAAACTTTAATCAGGTCTTATATTACTAATGATAATTACAATACGGGGAGATCCTGTGACTCTTTTTTCCTTATTTCTTTTTTTCTTTTTTCTTTTTTTCTTTTCTTTCCTTTTTTATCTCACCGTCTTCCTAATTCTTTTTCGCGTTTTATTTATATATATAACTCGTACGTGTCTTATGTTAGATTCGTACGAAGTTCATCGTATTTGTAAGAATTAAGGCGGATGAAATGAAAGAAAAATAAGAAAATATCGCGTTGAAATCGTTTTGGAAGACATTATCTCTAGAATTTCTTGCGAAATCGTTTAAAGCTCCGGTAGAACGGTAAACGAGTATTAAGAAAAAAAGTGTCCTATTCTCTGGATGCATTCTAGCCAGCGAAAGCAAAGTTTTCTCGATAACGGCAGCTGGAATCGATACAGAAGAAAATAGTTTGGACGATCTATCTATAAAGAAAGAGGAAAAGAGAGTTCTTCTTCTTCTTCTTCTTCTTCTTTCTTTCTTTCTTTCTTTCTTTCTTTTCTTCATCTCCCTCATCTTCCTTTTTCTCTTCTCGCAGATTCTTCGGTGGAAGCACGGATTAAACTCGTTTTACATTGTGGGCGATGTAATACATACGAAACTCGATGGCTTCTCGGAGAAAAGTTGGTAGAAGATCACGTAACAGAGAGAGAGAGAGTGAGAGAGTGAGAGTGAGAGGGAGAGAGAGAGAGAGAGAGAGAGAGGGAAAAACTCGAACCTTTTTCGCGGATCACGTTCGCGACTTACTGCTTTCTAGGGGGATCTTATCGAGCAAGACGAGGCCGAGTTAACAACCCCAAAGGAAAGGGACGTTCCTTTCATCTCTCTTTTCATCGGGTACCTTCGTGTGTACCGAGTTATCATTAATTTCCGAACAGTCTCCTGAAAGGATATCTCTGATAAAGTTTACATTTTTTGCACCATCATTTCTCTATCAGATTTTTTAATTTTTCATAACTTTTTTCCCCCTTTTTCTTTTTTTTTTTTTTTTTCTACTTAACGCGTGTCAGTCGGATGATTACGATAGTATTCTATATATTTCAATTTTTTGTGTGTATAGAAAAATGTAAATATATTATTTCAACAATTAATTTACGTGTATTATCATTTAGAGGAATAATTCATGTCGATACGAATTATTTACGTCGATATCGCATATTTTAGGGATCACAATTGTATTTCCATTAAAAACGCATCTACATTTTTTGCAACAAAAATAAAGAAGAAAGAAAGAAAGAAATAAAAAAAAAAAAACAAAAAAGGAAAAGCTATTCGACACAACGAGAGAAGAAAAATTGAAAAGTATTGAAAGGTTAAAGCATTTCGTACAAACGAATACGCAGCGACAGGAAAAATATTTTGGTAAAGCCGGTCAAGTTGTCGAGCCGCTATTATCCTCGTAACTGGCATCGGGTAAGCCCGTAGCAGTTTTAAAATCCGAGCTCTGCGATACGCGTACATAGTCACCAACATTGCTATCACCATCAGTATACTATCACTACACAACCACCAAAGCTTCCGCACCTATGCAATGTGTGCCATCCACTTCCTGTGCGCGAGGCTTATAAAACCGTAGTGGTGCTATACCATATGTTTCTCCATTGAAACGGGAATGTTTACTTTTCAAATGGATTCTCCTGTATGCATTATACACGCAACAAAGTACCTTCCTGTATCGAAGGCACGTAGAAGAAGAGTAAAATTCTTCTCCTCTTCTTTTTCCTATTTGTCTGATTCCTTTTTCGAACTCAATGTGTCTGCAATTCCTATGCCAATCTTTTTTCTTATATTCTTTTGTATCGAATTAAACATAGAAGATGTAAAAAAGAAAAAAAGAAAGGGACAGAGAGATCGAAGAGTAAAGAAAACATTTATTTTCTTTTTATTTTTTTTCTTCTTTTATTTGGTTTGCAGTTAAATATCATTTGTTTCTTTTCTATTCTTTATTCGCGTTGAGAACAAATCTCGCAATCCTTTTTCAACTTGCGTTAGCATAACATGTAGCTTCTCATTTAATCGGAAATAGAATGACAGTTTATCCTAGAACCGACTGCATTTATGACATCGTCTTAACATCGGTAGTTGGATTCTACTGAACATCGGAAAAAGGATCATGGGGCTTATTTAAAGTAACAATGTAAACTTAAATATAAAGAGATTCGAAGAACATAAACTCTCGAGAGAATCAATGTGTTTATGCAGATGAATTCATTTAAAGGAAGAACCAGAGAACACGAGTTGTTTCACAAAAATGCGAGACTCATTAAAACTTGTTGCAGAGGTTTTAAATATTCTTGTATACTTTCGAATATCGTCATGTAAAAGAAAAAATTGTATGCAATGATGTACGAGTATATTGTTCAGTTTAATTGATCTTTTTTTCGTGTCTTGATTTACAGGTATTATTCGATTTGCAAGTAGTAAACAATAATTGAAATATATGTACAATGCCTTCATTGTAAAACTTGCCACGGTTAATAACTCTTGATTTAAAGTAATTTTGATTTAAAGAGAAAACACGTTAATTTAGATATCGAGGGGAAAGTTTAAAACCAATATTGATAAAATTTGAAGTTGAACTTCTTCCGCCCCAGTTAGCGCTACTTAAGAATTTCAAATGGCACCCCCCCCCCTATATCTCGTAATACATCATTTTAAAGGCAATAAAAATTTGCCTTTAACTAAGTTTACAAAAAATTATATAGGGTTTTCTCGTTTACGCGATATAATATAACCACAAGCTATATATAAGATAAATAGTAAAAATCATTTATTTTGGGTGCCATTAAATTTCAATAAAACTCACTTTGCCGAGAGTGTTTGAAATGCAAATTCTTCGGGATCGAAAAACAAATTTAAATTAACCTTACGCCCCTGGAATTTACTTATAAATTGTTCTTTTTTTTTGTTTGTTTTTTTTTATTTTTTTTTTTTTTTTCTAATTTTAACGAGAAACGTAAGAGTTTTAGTTAAGAAGAATATTTTCTCTATTAATCCGACGATAATTAGAGCTTCGATGAAAAAGGGTTTTCCCGATCCAACAACATTCGTGTCTTTTCGGGTCTTTAGGCGCTTTTAATCACCATCAGTCTGATTCAAGAGATTTAATTAAACCGTTACCGATGCGTTTACTTCTCTTCCTATTCTCTTGGAAGCTTTGCCTTACGAGAGATAATTCCATCCCTCACGGAAAGGAGAACTTTTTCGTCCGAGTGAGAGAGAAAGAGTATTATTATCCTCGAGAAGCGGCCGTAGGATTATCCGAAAGAATCCTTCCGTTCACGACCTTGACGTAGCTTCCAGGCAGCAGCGCAGTTTCTTTCTCGACTCTCTGCTTTTTCTACTTGTTCGTAATTTTCTCTCTCTCTCTCTCTCTCTCTCTCTCTCTCTCTCTTTCTCTCTCTCCCTTCTTATCTATCTATCTCCCTTTGATAGAAAGTTAGAGAGAAAGAGATACAGAGTTTGGATTCTTTTTTCGTTGATGGAAGGTACGGGCGAGCATACGCTCGACCTGTGATTCGTTTCTACACCGACTCTTGGGAAAGCAAACACTCGGTGGTCGCAGATTCCTAACGAGATCCGACAAGAGACTCGATGAGATCTTACGTCCCACGCGAACATTTTCCATCCTTTTTCTTTATCCATTCAGAAACATCCTGTTCGTTCTCTGCCACGACCGTTCATCCTTATCCTCCTTTCGATTCATTTATTGTCTCTTTCTTCTTTCTCCTCCTCCTCCTCCTTTCTTTATCCTCAGCCTTTTGTCTCGATTTCAAACTTCAATATTTCATCTTCTCTTCTTCTTCCACTATCATCTTTCTTTTGATTCGTCCTCGTTCGGCCTCATTGTTTTCGTCCACTTTTAATATACGCCTAGAAAAGATCCTGATTACTTCCAACTTGCATCTTAGCTCTCGCATTTGTGTCTCGTTTCTTAAGAATCCTTGAACGAACATTTTATTTTATATATATTCTTCTTTTTTTTTTTTCCTTTTTTCATTATACGATTCTGAACATCTTCCTTCTCCTAGCTCTTTCTTTATCTCTATCGAATGAACGAACGAGAAGCTTCCAAGACGATCCGTCATCGTGAAAAACGGAGGAAAAGGCTAAGGAGTAGCCTCTAAAAGGGGAGAACGCATGTTCGGTAGCAAGTACGGTTCGTTAAGGGCGGAACCCATCTTCTTCCTTCTCTTGTCTGTTTCTCCCTCCTTCTCTTATACACACACACACACATACACACATACACGCACATATTCTCTCTCTCTCTCTACTCTAGTTTGGCCAAGCTGAGGAGAAAGTTTGGAACTTTCAGGGAAAACTTTGGCGTGGTGTGGTTCGAAAGAGAAAAAAAGAAAAAGTAAAAGGGGAGGAAGAGACATAGTGGCTAGAAGAGGGGGCGGGAGGGGGGGGGAGGTTAAGTGTGGAATTTAATGCTACGAAGAAGAGGAAGTAGGGGAGGATGTTGTCGGAAATGCAAGCGTACCAACGATTGCCGATTGCTCTCTCTCTCTCTCTCTCTCTTTCTCTTTCGGTTATATTCTCTTTCTTATCTGATTGTTTTTTTTTGTCTTCTATTTCTTTTACACTCCCATTCTCTCTCTCTCTCTCTCTCTCTCTCTCTCTCTCTCTCGCTTTTCCTTTTTCTTATTCTTTCTATTTCTCAATTTCCACGTCGGCCGAGCAAAAGGAACATTCTCGTTGGAAGTTTAAAGTAAACGTTACTACTCGGCTCCGTTTACCCTTGCCATTTGCATATGATCAGAAAGAGAGAAAACGGGCTATCTCGTCCTCCCGTACTTTAACCATTTTAATACCCGCCGTAAAAGCGAGAAGAGGAGGTAAAGGAGGAGGGGTGGTCGAGATGGAGAACACTCGGTGCGAATTTTCAACGATAAAATTAAGCTCTCGATATATATGTATATATATATATATATATATATATATATATATATATACATTCATCTACACAGGATGTTTTACATAACTCGAACATTTGAAAAATTTGTCTACATATAAGTAATAAAATTAGAACAGACAGAGAGACACACAATAGGATGTTCGAATCATAAATATCTTTCTCCATCTCTTACCTCGTTTTATCGTTTATGCAAAGAACGATACGACGTGTCGTGATTCGTTTTTCAGTTTCTTTTTTTATCCATATCCTAAAATCTTGTTCTCAGTCTCTACGGAATACTACCACGAGTAGCAAAGAATTTGGTGGATATTCAAGAACTAGGAAACCGGCTTAAAAAATCTATAGCGGATTTGCCCGTTGGAACGTTAATCCTTAAATCTTAATGTTGTTTTTTTCTTTGTTACTTTTTAAAGTTTCCCTATCTTCTTTATCGACTGTAATCCGAAGAGAAACCTTTTAGTATCCAACGGAAGGAGAACGGAGGATCCATTCGAAATGTAATTAATTATTACGAAAGCTAGTCTTTCTAATCCGCATTATTGAACGTTAGATAGTTATACATATATATATACATATATATATACCATATATATATATACATATATATATACCATATATATATACCTACTCGTATACCAATTCTCTTGAAATTCTTTCGTTTGTACGCAAAAATATTTATAGATATACTTTAAACGATTGATCGCGTTAAATTAAATTTAATTGGAATGTAAACTGATCAAGATTTTCTTTTTGTTTTTTTTTTCAAAAAGATGAACCTTCTTCGACGTACTCGTAGACGCTTGAAAAAAGACTGGAAGAGATGATAGAGTAGAAGCGAAGGGAGAAGGAAAAGGACGTTTCGTGGTTCTAGTTGGTGGGTTTATTAATTAAGGGTAAGTACACGACTTTCGACCCCAATATAGCTTGCTTCAGGCTGTGTGGTTGTCTTACTGTGAGAATCTTCAAAGAGAAAGAGAAAGAGAGAGGAGATGAGGGAGAGGGAGAGGGAGATTAGGTACCCCTATAACATGCATTCACTATACTATATATTCCTAGCAGCAACGTTACAAAATACCAAATAATTTTTCTTTCATAATTTAACGTAGAAAAAATATTGTCTTCCTACATAACGGATACACGTTAGCCTAGTTACGCTACGCGGTTAAGAATGCTCTTTGTTAGCTCGCATTAGCGACTACCATAAAATCAGCTTTTCTTGGGATAAAGAGAAAAGTATATAGCGAGAGATATTTTGCATGGATACCATCGTTGAGTTTCAAGGGATTTTCACGAGAATCTATTGTGTATATTTTGGTCTTGCGCAATACTTTTGCATATAGAGAAAATAGATAAGTGCTTGGTGACTGAAATCAGATCTCTACTTTATTTGTAATGTTTCTTTCTTTATTTTTCTCTAAACAAATTTTTCGTTTGATATTAGAAACACAACACAACGTAGAAAAATCTCTTTGAATTCTTTTAAATAGTTTCGATAATCCACAGGGAGTTCGTTCCAAAATATCTTAGTTAACCTTTAAAATTCGTCAATTTTCTTTTTCTTTTTTTTCATTCCGTTCATCCGTCGGTTGGTACGTTCGTTCGTTCATTTGTTCGTTCGTTCGTTCGTTCGTTCGTTGGAAAAGTTAATTATACCTCAAAGCTCGAAAATCCACAGCCTCCTGTAACGAGGTTAATTTGGCCGAGTAAAACGGAAAGTTTTACTCTCTTTGTCGTGCCCAGACGTACGGAGACTGAACTCTTATTCCTCTCAAGCTACTCTAATACTAGGACTGGTACTCTACTACTAGTAGAGTACATACCACTATGACAATCATCATCGGCTGGCAAACTTCAATTTTATTTTTCTCACGACATTACATAAATGCATATATAAATATACATATATATACATAAATAAATTCATTAACGCGTCACATATATATAAGTAGTTCCGATAGAATGGTGAGAAACCAAGGATGTAAGGTACCAACTCGTTCCCGTTTCGAGTGGCCTTTTTACACCTTGTTCTCTCACGGCGAAACGAGCGTTCGTGCCCTGGCTTTAATTATAAAGTATCCGGGGGGTTGTTGGCGCTCTAGTGTGTACGAGCCTTTGATCATTTTCCACCCTTACTTTTCCTCTCTTTTTCTTTTTTTTTCGAGTCATATTATGACGACGACGACGTCGGCGGCGGCGGCGAGGACGATTTTCCCTTAATACCATCGCTAGTATTTTCTTCTCAACATTTTTCATTTCTTTTCAACGTCAAGCGAACGCTTCCGGCTTTCATAAATCCTGCAAGCGTAATTAAGAGATTCAAATGAATTCTAAACGTACTTTACGCATGGCCAACGTGTACACATACGTTGCCAACCCGATCGTTTAACGCATTATCAGCTTCTATCTATCTCTCTCTCTTTCACGTATTTCTGGATAATCGCTAGCTCGTTTCGTAATTTCACGATATTGAATCATTTTACCGGATAGAAAGGACCAACCATAGTAGTTGAGTTGGTCGTTCGACTGATCCATAGGAATATTACGATAGAAATGTTCGAGAGAATAAAAACCCCGATCCAATCTTTGGATTTTCTCTATGCTCCCGATATTTTTCATATTAAACGCTGAAAACTGATTTCTTTTCTTTTCTTTTTTTCTTTTTTTTTTAGGTTTGATCACAACTAGGACAAAGAGACGCGCATATTTCCTTGCGATTAAATCATCCTCGTTAAGGTAGAATTAGCCTTTCCGTAATGGCACGAATTTATGTTCTCAAACGATGAATTTCCAGTAGAAAAATATTCTGTGATAGATGAACGTGTGTGTGTGTGTGTGTGTGTGTGTATTTCGTTTTTTTTCTTTTTTTTTTTAAATAAAGTTCATCGTTTGAACAACGAGTGAATAGATAAATGGGACAGTGGAGAGGATGGATATATTGCTGTAGAATGTTGGAAAGTGGAATTATTTTTTTTTCCCTCTCTTTGTCACACTCACACACGCATGCACGCACGCACACACACACTCTCTCTCTCTCTCTCTTGCAGTGGATTTTTACGAGAGGTCTCGAATATGCTCGAGGCGAAGACGGAAGCACGTCTTACGCGTGCACCGGCATGCACGCATGCATGAATATTCATAGGGATACAGAGGCAAAGGGTCATTACGAAAAGTCCTGCCACGGAAAATGTTTTAGAAGTCGCCTACGTACGCTCTTTTTTTCTACTACTCATCTCCTAGTATTTTTTTTTCTCCTCTCTTTTCTTTTCTTTTCTTTTCTTTTTTCCTTTTTTTTCGACTAACCTAGGTATTCGCCTACCGCTGCGTTTTTTTTCGCAAGCGAAGCTTTCGCGAGAGAACCTTTTCAATTTTCGTTCCTCGTGCATATACTAACTATGTACGTGCATTTTAATGACGGAGATTGTTACCCACTACAATGGTGGCAACGCTGACGACGACGACGACGAGCCTCGTGGTTGTCTTCTTCTCTTCCTTTTTCTTTTCTTTTTTTTTTTTGTCAGCGAGCATTAACCCTTGACCCCGAGCACTTAGCTAGTAAGAAGGAAGATAGCTCGATGGTAATTTTTTGTTGCTTCTTCTGTCCCTTTTAAAATTTATCGAAAATAAAGAAAAATCTAACTTTAAAAGGTGATTTCGATTTTTCCTCTTTTTTGTTCTTTTTTTTTTTTATATATATATATATATACGCTTTATGTAGCATTGTTTGATCATTTTCTGTTTTGTTTTTAAAGAGATTCTATGTTCTTTTTTCGGAAATTCGATTAGATGAAAATAGAAGTAGGTAGAGTAACGTTAGAAAGTTGGAATGAATCGTCATTGTCACCGAGATATCTCTGATCTTTCTTTCGTAGCAAGCAAGCAAGCAAGCAAGCAAGCAAGCAAACGAGGAAGGAAAAAAGGGCAGCTTTGGATAGTAGTGTGAGAGTAGTAAAGAGAGAAGAGATTCGAGAAGAGTATGTTTGCATGTCTCTAGTGTGCTGGTTTTTCGTCGTCGTTTCGAGAAGCCACTCTCGTTGTCCGTGTCTAATCATCGAACTCGCTTTCTCGTTACAAAGACTAACCTCTTTTTTCTTTTGTTTTTTTTTTCATCTTCTCCTTGTAGTAAAACCCTTAGCAAGCGGCATATAAAAGGAAGAAGGAACATTGGCCATCGTCGGTCGACGACCGAGAATCTTAAAGAGAGAGAGAAAAAAAAAAGAAATAAAAAAAGAGGGTCGAGGGCGCGGGTGCGGATGGGGGCAAATCCCTCTTTAGTTAAAATGCGTGGTACGACGGAGGAGAACCCTTCCTCTCTCGAACGGTTAACGTGCATGCTCGGCTGACCACACTAGACGGCGATAGTAATCCATAGGATCGGCTTCCAGTCGCGTGCCGGAAATTACAATTCGCGTTGGATTCCAGTCTCGGAAAGGTCTCTTAGGAAAGGTCTCTACGCGTTGTACCTACTACGTGTATTATTCGATAACCAGACCAACTTAACTTTTACCAATGATAAAGCATACTCACACGCGAATCAAAAGGTATATATATATATTGTAGTAAGTCTTTTTGACTTAAAGTATTTCTCCATTGAATTACATTTTATAAAGTTGAATCGATTTATTTCAATGGATATTGTCATTTACACTCAATTTATTATTCATTCATTTAATCATACGCCCCGAGGTTTAGCGACACTTCATATATGTATATATATATTATATATTGTTGTGTTGTCGATAAGACAATTTTTTCAACTCCGGTAGTAGTAGTAGTAGTAGACTATATCGATTTACACTTTTGTATAATTAATTATCGTAAGAGGCTTTAAATATATAGATTTTTTTCTCTCTTGTTAATGGTTTCAGAGGTAGTATCGTTAATAAACTATGAAGGTATGTTTTTTTTTTTCTCTTCCAGGCACGAAACTCTACTACCTCTCGATTGATTTTTATTTTTAGTAACAAGGGGCTAAATTCTACAATTAAATACACGATGCGAATGCAAACGCAAAATTGATAGCGCGATTATAAAACCACACAGCCGATTAACTGATTGTTTTTTTCATTTGGAGTATACCGCCGGTTAAAAAACATTGAAATTATTAAATTCATTTCGAGAAAGAAGATATTTGTAAGGAAATAACAAAAAAATGAATAACTTTTTTAAGTAACCGAGGTAGATATTTACTTTATTATTATTATTTTTCTTTTTTAAACCAAGGAATGAGTATATTTTCTTTCAAATTTCTCTTCCGTCAAAATACACCGCTTCTATTTTTAACAATCTCCTGACGTATTCCGGACATCCTGGCAATTTGTTTTTCGAGTACTTCTAATTTAATATTTTTTCATACACTTGTGTAGCAAAAATATACCGGTAGAAAAGTTCATTCCGTGTTTTGCCATAAACCGAGTTGTATAAACTATACAAGAGCTGGTGTTATGAATATTAGAATATGTTGAATTAACTGAAGAACAATTTTCATGGGAAATCGGCAAATGGCAATTCTAAACGTTCGATCATTTTTGGAAGAAATCGATGACTACGGTTATTAGATGGAATCGATGTAACGGGCAGGGGAGAGGGAGGGCTGGGGAGGGGAGGGGCAAACTGGTATGTAAGATTACATCGGAAAGTTTGGAATCGTTTATAAACGTCTCCCAAGCTTAGCATACTCCGCGCGTTGCCAGTAATCCGTCGGATTGGGTTACAGTCGCGTGCTCGGAAACCGTAATGTGCTTGCCTCCATGATACAGCAGCCGTGTCAAGCACGGATTTCATAAGGATCAAGGATTACTGCGACGACACGTACCGTTAAAAACTCTTTCTTTCTCTCTCTTTTACCCGATTATTTTTCTCATCGCATAACGAACAGACAAAAAGAGAGAAAATGTTAGGTTTATGGTCCTCGCGTCGACTCTGACAGATTTTCTTTCAGTTTGGAATTTTTTATTTTGATGTATACAAGTACATTGCATATTTATACCGAATCAATTATTTTCCATATATATATATATAACATATAATTTATATGTTAATTCAAATGAAGATAGTTCGTTAAATAAGAATATTTATGATTTGTTTAAGTTTAAGTATTGGTAGACACGATATTTTTCGCGAATATAATTTATTTAAAACTACGTTAAAAGAAATAAAAGAAAAAGAGGAATGAAAATCGTTCCATTAGCAAGCGAAAATAAGGAAAGTAATCGGTTTAAGTGATTCAACCGGTTTAGTAGTAGAGAGAAAGAGAGAGAGGTAAATGCTGGTACGACCATTTTGTGACTTTTCTACTGAGAAAATGATCGCTCTTGCGAAACACTATTCGGATGCAAATTTCGGACCGTTTTACGTAGAAAATTGAGAAGAGGATTTAAGAAACGGACGACGGTTTTGCTCGATGATGATTCCTCGTCACGAAAACTTTCTCCTCTCATAAGTTGTCGAAAAATCCTCGTCGCGTGACAAACCACAATTCTTAAAGTTAATTTCGATATTAGGGGGGAAGAAAAAAAGGCAAGTGGGTTTTTCTGTTTCTGTGAATATTGAATATCGTGTGGCTTGTTAAGCGGAGGGTTGGGGTGTGTGTGGTACAAAAGTGTGCTACAAAAAGAAAGGGAAAAAGAGAGGGGGAAAAAAACATCCAAGATTTAGGTGCTTTTCTCGCTCGCGATAGCAATCTTCTCGGATTCGAGTTTCTACTTTATTCTTTACGAACGAATGAACGAACGAACGAACGAACGAACGATTTCTACTCACGAAGCGATTAATTTTCGATGCAACGTTATAGGGAAGCCAATGCCTATTCACTGACTCGCGTCACGAGCGACGTTCATTCTTCTTTAATGGAAAAAGGAACTCCTCGTGTTCTTTTGTAGAGTGGACAACGTTGACTCCTCTTGTCTCGTTTCTGTTTCTTTCTTTCTTTTTTCTTCCCTTTCTCTCAGTTTTTCCTTTCTTCTCGTCTTATTTTTCTGTTTAACCCTTTTTCTACAAAACAAAAAAAACTAAACGGAAACGCAAAACGAGTATTTCCTCAAAAGAGCGGGTTTTAATTACTCGTTGTTTGGCTGCGAAAGAGAGAAAGACGTAGTTATAAAAACAGTAGTAGCAGCTGGCCCTGGTATTGGTGCTGGTACTGGTATTGGTACTCTGGTGGTGTTGGTGTTGGTGTTGGTGCTGCTAACCTCCAGTCTTTATTCTTTTATCCTTTTCTCGCTCGGAGGGACAAATCGTTGAATAAGATTTTTCCTCGGCGCAGATCTTCTTTCAAAAAGAGGCGAGGGCGTATATGTCTCTCGTGAGAGGAACAATAAAAAGAAAAGAAAAGAAAAAAGGGAAGAAGGAAAGAAAGAAAGAAAGAAAGAAATTCACAAGAGTAGTATAGAGAGAGAAAGAGAGAAGTAAAACGAGGGAATGAAAGAAAGCGATGTAAAAGACGAGAAGTCGTTTAAAAGTCGGCTAAAAATATTTCTACCTTTTATTTTAATCCAAGTCCGGACATTGGACGTGTCTCGGTCGGAAAGGCGTTATTATTTCCCGTTGTCGTTGACATTCTTACAGGAAGAACGAAACGTAGTCATTTCATTCTCAATTTCTTTTCCATTAGTCAACAAAAATAACAAGTGGGAAAGAAAGAGAGAGAGAGAGAGAGAGAGAGAGAGAGAGAAAATGTAGATAAATTTACTTTTTACGGTCCGATAACGAGCAACACATTTTGTTATAAATCGAGCAAGACGCGTTTAAAACAATTCACTTAAATAACTCGATTATTATTCCATATAGGAAAAATTCGTATCAGTCAAAGTTAGTTTTGAGCCTATTCTTTTACTAAAAACTTTGAAAGTACGTCAAAAAAATTGAAATCAAGAGTTTGATTGAAAGCAAATTGTTTTCTCATGTTAAGCTTGAAAACTTTTCAACACACTGGTGTATAGAAAAATGTTGTTTCCTTTTTATTGTGATAAAAAAAGATGAGAGGGATGATATTATTTATAAGACGATGCACATACAGGTTGTATAAAAACATTACTCTTGAATGATAGATCGATTTTTCGTTGCATTCGATGAAAATGTAATACCGAATCCAATTTTCTTCTATTCGTGGTAAAAGGAAATAAGAATGAGGACATCCTTTGCTCTCTCTGTATCGCATTGATAATTCGATTCGAATTTTTCTTCGGTAGGAAACTCATTTGTACGAAGATGACGACGACGTTCCGAAAGATTTCTATTTTATAAGAAAGTAAGTATCATGTGAAGGATGAGAAAAGATGAATGAAGAAACCTATAATTGGGATACATTCATAATCTGAACAAAGTGTGTGCCGTCAGACCGTTTTGAAAACTTGTCGCATTTTCAATGTTCAAGTTTTCTCGAGAAGTTTCGATGTAGGATTACCAGAATAATAGAATCAAAGCAAATGTTACTATTCCTTATATATTTTGTTCTCTTTTCGTTTCGCGCTTCGATTTACCAATCTCTTATTCTTTACAACACATCCAATGATGTGTGTGCATGTATTTATAATTGTACAAAATTTTGATACAAAATGTGTGTAGAAAATCGTTAAGATTTTTCTTGGAATCGATTTATTTTTACTACAGGTAAAGAAATTTAATAACGATTTGTCGAGTAGAACTCATATTAATTTTGTTCATCCTGGTATATTTTACCGAGTATTAAGAGAAAAGTCTCAAACTAATGGATGTATTTCTCGTCTCGTTGAAAGAAAGTGTGAAAGAATTTTTGTTTCGTACGTGTAAGAATTCTCGCCTACTCGAAAGAAAGAAAGAAATAAATACAAATTGTTTCAGTAATATCTTCGCTTTGTTATTTCCGTGTCCATTCGATTTTTGCGAGTTCATCGTATTTCCGATATTTTTGTCTACGCTTTGGCATCTTATCCGTCAACTGCCAAACACTTTTGAACTTAGCTAAAACTCTCTTCGTTTCTTCCCTCTATCTCTTTATAAATCTCGTCGATAAATCGAAGGCAAAAAAGTCGAAAAAGTTGAGAACTCTTAATATAAACAGCAAGAACTTTCTTTCCACTTTCTTCCACTCTTCGACTTTTTTAATGTCCTTTTCGTTTTATTACCAAAGCCATCCCTTTCCTCCTTCTCCTCCTCCTCCTCCTCTTCCTTCTCAAATAGATGGATTTTCAATTTTCGATTTTCTTGAATTCGAACCACACGTGACGAGTGACAACCTCGCGACGCATTTAGATTTGCTTGGGGAGAACAAAGTTCGTATTTCAATGGAAAAGTTAGACAAGTTTTATTTTTTATTTTATATATTTTGTATCTATAGCCTTTTCCAAATGTATTTACTGATTTTCAAGATACAATAACTTTTGACCGAATAAAAAGATATCGCAATTAGTGTTATCAGAATTATGCGACTTTAAAAAACTATTTAATGGAAAATGAATATTTGTTTCTTTCGTAAAGAATGATGATGATGATAACGACGATATTAGGTGGCACGTAAAGAAAGACGGATAAAGGGTATTGACAGGGTACCGATTTTATCCTCAACTTAAATTTCACGGAATCCGTAATAATAGGACGTGAATGTGAAAGCGATAACAGGACTCGAAGGACTCATTTTTCTTGAAAGAAGGAAGATGTTTTTTTGTTTGAAAGCACGAGAGCAAGTTCTCTTCCGTCTCTCTCGTTTCTCTTTTATTCCAGTGGTTGTATCTTTCGGTACGAGACAGTTATGGCCACCTGCATCGATTTTTCATCTTTTGTCGGGGGAAGTACACCACGATGGGGGACATTGAGACGAACGAAAAGGAGACTTCAGAGAACCGACTAGAAACGCACGAAGGTGTCGTAACGTTTCGCTTTTACGATCTCGTAGAAAGAGCAAAAAGATGGTGGTGGTGGTTGGTAGGGGAAGTGGAAAACTACCGGAAGGTCATAACGTCGAAAAGACGATGCAATTCGCGAATGCAAACCACAAAGTAGACCAGACCGGACGTGTGTCGGTCGAGCGTCTTTAAGGGGGTCTTTCTATTCTTACTAAACTTCTTCTTTTCTCCTATTTTTCCTGAATATTTTTCACAAGTCTTTCTCTCTCTACTCTCTTTATATTCACTGAACGATGTCAGCTAGCTAGTGCACTTTGTAATCACGGTAAGAATTTGTTAAAGTGGTAGTTGCCAGTTTATTGTCGTTGTATTTAGTTTGGAAAAAGGAAACGTTAAATTCACTTGTTTCTCTTTGAGAAAACTTGTTTAAATTGACACTTGTTATTTAAACTGCAAGAAATATTTTTGTCCAATGTAATTTTAAAGTTAAAAGTAGTAGTAGTAGTAAAAGAAGAAAAAGAAAAAGAAGAAGAAGAAGAAGAAGAAGAAGAAGAAGAAGAAGAAGAGGGAAACAAAAATACATAGCAATGGGGGAAAAGAAAAAGATTAACATATTTTAATAGAAATAAAATAAAAGAGAGTAAATTGATTTACGTTATTCTGGTATATTTTATATTAAAACTTTTTCATTATATACTCGTGTGATATATGAATGAGAAAGAAAAAAAAAGAAGGACGAAATAGAATTTGTAGAATTTTGTTCTCCTTCTCTTTAATTGTATCCGATATTAAATGTATATCAGCTATTGGTGCTTTTTCATCGGTGCGGATTTGAAAGTTACGATCTGACAGAAGTTGGTAGAAAACTATGCTGGTAGAGAAGAGTCGACTAGAACATTACGAGGGAAGTGACGAGGGGTCGTAAGATCGAAACGACGTCGTAATCCAACGACGAATCTTTCCACATCTTCTTCTTCTTCTTCTTTTTTTTTTTTTTTCTTTTGGTATCTCTCCTTTTTTTTCTCTCCCCCTTTTTCTTCCTTGTCGTCGTTGATGTCGCGATCCGTCCGATTCGCCAAAGTCATCGATTATGCGGGAACGGAGCACAACTTTGTTCAACTCTCTTTCTCTCTCTTTGTCAACGGACAAAATGAAAAAGAAAGAGAACCGAAAGTAAGTGCGAGAAGGATAAAAAAAAAATAAAATGGGGAGAACTCCTTAAGAAGAAAACGCGCAAAACGCGGGGATGTGAAGGATATCAAAGAAAGAACCTATTTTTTTTTCCGTTCCTCTAAAAAACGAATCGAACAACTCGATTGAGAAGGTAAAAGTATTATTGACGAGTATCTCATAAATTTAAATCAGATTTCACGAAAATTTGACCCGTCCTCCTTCTTCTTCGTCATCTATTTCGGTTTCTTTTCTCGTGGATCGTCTTAACATTAAAAAAAAAAGATAAATCTGACATTTCGAAAGTTACAGTCAGATCTTCCGTCAAAACCACCACTCAAGTCCTCCCACATCTGTAAAGGTTGGAATAAATTATTCTCTTTCACTCTCTTTGTTAAGAGAAATTGCTTGGCCTCCGGTTACTGGAACAAGACTCGGGGGATGAAAGTGCAAAGACTTCAGTGTAATCGAAGGAACGATTAAAATGTTAATATTAATAGGAACATACTCTCTCTCTCTCTTTCTCTCTTTCTGTTTTTCTTTCTTTCCAACTCTTTTAATTTTTCTTAAAAATACACAGGAATAAGTAAAGAAAATAATAAAAATTATCTCGCGTATTTCTCTTTAGAAAATACATTTGAGGAAAAATAACCGCGCATAAATAAATAAGTTAATTTTCTTTTAAAATCATATTTAAGTTTGTAATAACGCATCGCTGCGACAGCATCTCGTGACTTAAGATTCGGAGTTCAGTTTCCTTTCCTATCAACCACCTACTTTTCACCTTTTGGACTCGGTTATAGGAAATTTATAAGGTTCGCGACGATCCACGTTCATCCGCGTTTAACGGAGCCCTCTTCTTCTTCTTCTTTTTCTTCTTTTTCTTTTTCTTCTTCCTCTTCTTACCGTTTTACTCGTGAGAGAGCGAGAGAGCACCTGGAGAATTTCTCACAGGTATAAGGAAATTTATCGTGGCCCGATATTGCCGCCTCTGGTGGTGCTCGATAAAGGGTTTCAACCCCACCATGATACTCTGACACAATCTAACGTTAGATAGGAGATGCTTCTTTGAAGAGAGAAAGCGCATAGATGCACACAGTGTTTATGGGTGTGTGTGTGTGTGTGTGTGTGTGTGAGAGAGAAAGATATATAGTGTCACATTCAGTGTTAGCCATCCCATGTTATTAACCGTTGTTTCCCTCTCTCTCTCTCTTTCTCTCGTACTCTGTTACACTTTCTCTCTCTCTCTCTCTCTCTCTCTCTCTCTCTTTCTCTCTTACACTCTTGTTCGATCTATTGTCCTCGTCGTCGTCGTCGTTGCTGCAGCACCAGCTCCAAGGTTGTCGTATAATGTTTACGACGCGCGTACACGCTCGATTATTATTTTCCTAAGCGAACGGCGAAGTGTTCTAGAAGCCTCCGGCGTGTTGCCGATCGAGGTCAATACATTCGACGTGCTTCTCCTATCTCTTCCTAATAGTTCCATACATGCGCATGAAGAGAGAGTGAAAGAGAAACCGAAGCGATGATGAGAATTCATTGAATTAATTTCCTCGAGATATCCTAAAGGAAATCATTTTAGTGATTGAAATAAAGGAATATTGGATTATATGCTTGTTTGATTTAATTGTGAGTATAATTACATATTTTTTTTTTCTTTTCTTATCTTTGTTTAGTGCAATTTGTTAAATCTCATATTACTAGTAAACGACAATTCAAAGAATTAAAATGGATTAAATGAAAGTTGTTAAATGGTAGAAGAAATTCATTGTGCTGATGTTTTTCATAGATTAGAAAATAAAAAAGTGTTTATTATTTTGATTATTCATTTAGCGGAGAAGATTTGTATCGGCTTATTTGATTTAATTGTGTGAGTATAATTACATATTTTTGTCTTTTCTTTATTTAGTGCAATTTGTTATTAGCCTATTTTGTTAAAACTCATATTACTAGTAAACGACAATTCGAAGAATTAAAAAGGGTTAAATGAAAGTTGTTAAAAGATAGAAGAAATTCATTGTGCTGGTGTTTTTCATAGATTAGAAAATAAAAAAGTGTTTATTATTTTGATTATTCATTTAACGAAGAAGATTTGTATCGGTCTGTCTGCGTGCACGCGTGCGTATACGCGCGCGCATGTGTGCACGAGGGTAAAATTTTGTTTCGGAAAATACGAAGAGGTTAGGGTGGGGTGTATATACGTAAAGTTACCATTAGAACCATGGCAGACACTGGCAACGAATAAAACGCGTAAAAGAGTTTCGAACGAGTTTAGCAACGTGTTTCTCTCTCTCTCTCTCTCTCTTTCTCTCTCTCTCTTTTCTCCCGTTAACACAACCGAAAAGAATGGAAGTGATTAACCTTTTACTTAACGAGTATACTCAGATACACGCGTAGATACAAACCGACCGTCGCATTTTTTTAATAAAAACTTCCCCGCTGACGATCCTTTATCTTTTTTTTTCTTTTTTTCTTTAAATAATAAAGAAGTTATTGCAAATGAGGGGAGAAAAATGAAAAATCGAAATTTATTAGGTCGACTCGAAACTTTCCTACCTTTTTGTTTCTTTTTTTCTTTTTTTTCCAACAAGTTTTGCATCTACAATAGTTTTTTATTTTATGCTATTTTACTGAATACATTTTTTTTGTGCTCTATATAACTCTGTAAAATAACATCAAATTTAAAATATACGAGCGAGTTATACTGTTTTATTTGAAAATAATATATTATATCTATTTTAGTCACATTGTGAAATCAATAATATTTGTATTGATAATTAATGAAAGAGTCAAGAATATTACAGATAATTTTGTTCGGAGAAGACAGAAGATTGATCGAATATTCTAATAAAGAGAAGAAAGAAAAAAAAAAGGAGAAAATTTAGTAAAGTGTTTCGCGACGAATAAGAAATGGGATCGAATGGAATCGAAAGGAATGAGTTTGGAGATTTAGTTTGTGTAGAAAATCGACGATATCCTTTCGCGAAGTCCCATTATTCTCGAGTTGTCTTCGCATGTAGGTAGGTAGGTAGGTAGGTGACGCTTCGGGGATGGTTGGTTGTTGAGGAAAAGGGGTTGGTTGACTTTACTGATAGCGAGAGGAGAACTCCAAATTGCAGATTGGAAATTCTCCGTGGGTGATTCTCTCTCGCGAGTCGGGACACGCTTCTCGCTCTCCGATGGGATTCTTCTCACCCTCTCCTAAGGGTGTGATAGCAGTCTAGCGGAAGTTACCGTTGGAGGAGAGGCAAAGAGGGTTGAGAGCTGTCCTCTTGTGTTCTTCGCGAGAACGTGCACGCCTCTCTCTCTCTCTCTCTCTCTCTCTCTCTCTCTCTCTCTCTCTCTCTCTCTCTCTTTTATACATACAATCGCAACTTTACCAATAAATCCACGTCAGTTCGAGTAACTTCTGCAATCGGTATCGAACCCTTCTCGTTCTTCTCCACGATTATTTATCTACTTGCACAGGCGCACGCGCACGCGCGCATATACAAATATCTTACTATCGTTTTATTTTCATTTATTTTTATTTTTTTGTTTTGAATAAAAAAAATTGGAAGCTTTTATTTCTCTTACACGTAGATAGGTACATGTAGAGAAGGATTATATAAAAGAGTGTGCCTGTACACAAATCTGAAAATCTTATTTTAAATTCGATTTCTCTGAATTAATTTTAACGGGATATTAACGGGTTATTATTATTTATTTATAATATACTTGATAAGCTCTGTCATGGAATATAAATTTAATTAAATAATAAGCGAGCTTTATTCCGTGCGGATAACATTATAATTCCTAGTATAATAACTTTTAATGATTTAATTGTTTATTACCGTATCGCTTTTATTGCAATACGTACCTACGTTTATATTTATGCATTTATAATATACGAATAATTTTAATATTCGGATACCACTCAATTTTTATTTTTTTTTTATAGCATTGTAGTTTTTTATTCGAAATGAAAAATAAATATTCGCGGTCGAGAATAACATTAAGATACTGGGTTTAATTAACACTAGTATACTATTGATTTAAATAACTTATAATATTTGTAAAACAATATCGGTATCTTAATACTACTTTAATATTTATATATTTCTACAGTCATTTAAATTCCCTTTTACTATCAAAAAGAGAAGAATTTATTGAAAAAGCTGTTGCCACGTTTGAATACGAGAATTGCTATTCCGATGATAAATGTATAAAGGTTATAAGAATTTATAGTATTGTGGTTTGGTATCGTTGTATCGTCTTTGATTCGTTTAATTGGTCTGTTGGAATAGATTAACGTGGTTTTGCTCTCTTGGCTAAAATATATCGGTTTGAGTTTCATGATCTTCCATCGGGTTTCGAGCGATAAATAAATTAAAATATTGTACCGTTATTTGAAAAAAGACAAGAAAAACACACTAAAATATATATATAAATAGATAAAGAAAATAACAAATTACATTACAGATATTAAATAAATATTAATAAGATAATGATCGAGAGTAATAAATAATAGAATTCTCGAAGATTCTCAGGTTGAACAATAACACTTAAGTACATTCTAGTATAGTTCGGTAACTTGAATTCACTCGACAAGAATCCGTTAGACAAGAAACCCTTACGCAGGACCATGAAAGCATAACATACCGAGCACGTACTTACATAACATACCTTCGAGACCTCTGCGCGTTAATTCGATTATCTCATTAATTGACGAGCGATTACGTGAATCGGTAGTAGAGTTGTTACGCGAGTTTACGAAACGATTCACATTGAAAAGCATTCGATCGATCCTTATTTAACCCCTTGGCCTATAACCACGAGTCTGACTCGTGGTAAAGAATTTTTGCCATAAGCGAAAACCACGAGTCCGACTCGTGGTGAGTAATTTATGCATAAGACGCCGCGTATTTTTAGAACGCGTTATTAAAACAAGCGATTGGAGTTATTCCACATTGAATATTTTTCCTTTGTATTGTAACATCAGTAATTGTTTTTAACGAAATTGCATGATCTTTTACTTTAGTTACCCGTAAAGCTTCGTTACTTTCACACGTTTCAAATTGTTATTGATTCATTATCTACTTTTTGAAATAATAAATTATTATTTTTCAACTGATCAATTGATTATGATTAAATACCAGACGTCTTAAAATTACTATTTGTACCTAAAAATTGTTTATTTTTTTCACAATTTCTTTCGTTTCATTGAAATATATAATATATGTCATGAAAAGTATATATTTTGTGCCAGTTCGGGTATAGGGCTGAACAGCTGAAGAATGGCATGGCGCGCGACGACTCTCTTGTTTATTATGGCTCGCACAATTGGCAGATATCATGTAGGCCAAGGGGTTAAATACTAATTTATATCCCAATAGGTATTTTTGTATTCTTTCGTTTCGGAGAAAGGAGGATAAGAAAAATTGAGGGATATAGAATTTTCAAATTAATCGAGATAGACAGTTTATAAATATTTCAGAGATGACGCGTCAACTTTGACCCTCTCCTATTTCTCTCTCTTTCTCTCTTTTGTTCTCTTTTTCTGTCGTAATAGATCGGTGAGAATTCAGAAAGCGTAATTATATAGAAACCCGAGAATGAGAAAGTTGGAAGAGAATAAATTTACTTCTCCCTTTCTCTCTCTCTCTCTTTCTTTCTCTCCCTCTCCCTCCCCCTTCTGGAAGCCGGCTATACAAACACGAGGACTCGTTATTCAAGACGGACTTTTCAAAGCTTTTCCATCTTAAGACTGCTCAGGATAAATATTATACAAACGTTAGTAGTAGGTAACTACCAACTGCGTATATTTAAATCGACTCCTCGACAACGTTACGTTTCCTTTACACTTACTCAACTTTTTACTTTCCTTTCTTCATTTTATTCCTCCTTTTTCTTTTTTTTTTTTTTTTTTTCTGGTTACTCTTCTAACGGTAAAATAAATATTGACGAGTGAAAAAAAAATAAAGGAAAGAAAAGGAAATGAGAGAAGTTAGGTCGTTGGTCTAATAAAGACGAAGGAACGAACGAATGCTTGATTGCTCGAGTTATATTCCAAGTTCGAAAGGAATCTGTCGATCAAGTTTACAAAGCTGCTGCTGTTTTTGCTGCTCTTACCGAGATTCATCTATAAGGAATTGGTAACAGAAACACGAGTATGATTTGAGAAAGAGAAAAAAAAAAGAAGGGGGAGGAGGAGGAGGATTGATATCGATTTTTATACTGATTGTTAAAAGAATAAGAAAGCTGTCGATCAATTCGCCACGTGATCGAAGGCAAATGAAATGTATCGTTTTCCGGTAAATCGATCTAGAAAAAGAAATTGCATAAAAGGAAAAAAGAAGAAATAGGGATCGAAGGATAAGGTTATGGATAGCGAAAAAAGTCTTAGTTTTTATCTTCTATCAATATTTTCTCATTCCCTTTTTGATAAAATAATACGTATTATCTGACAGTTTACAGTCAGTTCCATTGTTTATTCTATATACAAGTAATATACAAATATTTTTCTATAGTTAAGTTTCTTTTTTTTTTTTATATCGTATTAAACGCTTATAATGGAAAATCCTTTGGAAAAATGTGATTGAAGTTTTAATAGATTGTCAGGTACATATTTTGTTGAGTTATCTCGACAAAAATTCTCCTCTCTCTCTCTTCTTTTTTCTATTTCTCTATTTTTCTTCACGTCAAATCTATCCTTAGAGATATTTTCCTTCAATTTTCAACAGATTTAATCGATGTTGACAGAAAATTTGGCAGATTTTCTCGTATCCTCGTTACGGGAACGCAAGGAACATCAAATGAAAGGAATAGTTGCGCGAAGAGATATGAGTTTGGATGATAAAAAAGAAATAAAAAAAAAAAAAAAAAAAAAANTGTCGCTTATGTAGATCAAGGACACGAAACGTGGTTGTATTCGATGATAGCACCTGTTACTTTGGTAAAAAAAAAAAAAAAAAAAAAAAAAAAAAAAAATAACTAATAAAAATAGAAAGAAAGAACAAAAAAAAAAGAAAGAAAAAAAAGAGTAGACGTGGACATTAGCGCCGAGAGTCGAAACGATCCTCTTCCTGCTGTCTTTCTTTCTCGTATACATACGTACACATCGCTTAAGTGGATTTTCATGTAAAATATTTTACGAAAGCGCGTCAGTCTATCCGAGAAAGAGGGGTGGGGGGGATTGGAAGCTTTTTCGAGGTACCATGTGATATACACACACACACAAACACACATATTTATATATATATACATTTCGCACACGTTCTTTCTCTCTTTAGGTTCGAAAAGATAGTCGCCCAACCTGACCATTTTAATTTACACCGTACCGACGTATACTTCCTCTTTCTATCCTTTTCTCTCTGTTTTTCTCTATCTATCGCGTACGTTGTTCTCCAAGGGGATGTTATTCGCGGATATACACGATAGTAGTATCCACTATAGTAGTATCCACGATAGTAGTATCCCCACGTATACGCGCACGTCTGGTCGACCGGAAAGCTCGAAATAAGTGAATTTCTACTCTCCCCCTTTACTCCTCGCGACACTTCTGTCCGTCTTTCTGTCTCACTTTTTCTCTATCTTTTTCTTTTCTTTTTATCACATATATATACAAGTACGAACGTTCTAGGATATACTTTTTAAAATTGCTCCATGCCATTCTACTTTCCTTTTCTCTCTCTCTCTCTCTCTCTCTCTTATTCGCTCGTGCCAGCTTTTTTCTCTCTCTTTCGCTTACAAGCTTTAGTAACTTTTCTCTCTTTACTCCCTTGTTCTAGTCCGAGGAATATAAGGCGGATCGATTTCAAAACCTATTTCTTTTCTTTTTCTTCCTCTCTCTCTCTCTCTCTCTCTCTCTCTCTTTTTCTCTCTTTTTCTTCTTTATTCCACCACGAACATTTCTGATTTATCGCCGACTCAATTATAATCGTAAATCCCTGATGCTCGCACCCCGACGAAATGTTTTCTCTTTCTCTCTCTCTCTCTCTCTCTCTCTCTCTCTCTCTCTCTCTCTCCCTCTCTCTCTCTTTATCTCGCAAGCACCAAATGGGAAAAATCTCTACATACGAAGACGGACAAACACATAGGTATACTATTTCCACTTTCTCATATTTCTTCATCATCCATATACCGATATCTTTTAACTACCGGACGATATTATTCCTCGATCAAGAGTTGGAAAAATTCGAACTAAAATTTCTCATCTAGAAACTACTATCACCAATTCCGTGAATATAAATATCCAAATTATAACGTAGAACACTTTCATCTAAATTTCAAAAGTCTACTATGAATTTTAAAGTAAGGTGATACACACACCTTCATTTTTTTATCGTAGAAAATTCGTCGTGAATTATGTCGAAAAGTGTGTTGGTATATTCTCTTATATTTTCTTCTTTTTTTTTCTTTTATACGATCTATTTTTTTATTTTTCGTATATGTGTGAGGATAGACTTGGAAAATGAAATAGGATGATGATATTTATGCATCTATAACAAACAAAATTGAATAATGAAAACACGCGTGTAACATAAGCTTACACTGGATACCTATTATCGCACAGATACATACGACCCTTCGACAATTGTTCGACAACTCGACTATATGCGTATAAATATTTTTAGAACGGTAACGCTTGAAAGCGCATCAAAAATAGGATGTTTCGATTTTTAGCCACAACAGTAATAACAGCAGCCAGCCGTCTGGTCTCTCTCGAGCAATAAAGAAAGTAACTAACACGTTCTCCGGAGAACACTGTAAAACCATCGATCCTTTGCTTTTATCTCGCTCAATGGACCGATCCGGTTCATTGATTTAATAACGCTACAAAATTGTTCCACCGGAGAGTTGAATGCGCGCACGCGCACTCGCACAAGCCACCTCTCTCTCTTTCTCTCTCTCTCTCTCTTTCTCTCTCTCTTTCTATCCCTTTCTCATCAGGTTGATAAAGGAAGGTATAGAACGTGTCGAACGATCGACGATTTTCAACGATATATTCGCTAACGAGCTCACGGTTCGCTGCTCGTTGTGTTAGTGTTCTTCAACCCCCACCCCTATCCTTTGTTATACCCCCCAACATTCCCCCTTCGTCAAGCCAGACTGTTGGATAAATGGCAAAAGTGCGAACACAGTTAATTCTTGCCAAATAGCATTGAACACAGACCTTTTGAATATGTACCTGTACACGAATACCTCGATGTTAGTGTGTGTGCGTATGTGTGTGTGTGTGTGTGTAGATTTAACAACGAGTTTCGAACTTAGCGATTCGAGGACGTGATCGAATTCGAACGAAAAAATACGATCTTTTTTTCCTTTAACGAGAAATCTCATTTTTGAAAGAGTCAGCATCATCTTGTTAGTTGAAATGACTTAAATCGGTAACAGAGAAAATAATAAAACAACATTGATGCTTTTTATAGAGTAATGGCCAGTCACAATTCGAATTGTTTATGAAATTTGAAACTGTGTAAGCTACGTAAGTAATTTCGAGTGAAAAGTGCGTTTTAGTTGAACATAGAAAATGTAATTTCTGTTTAACAAGTATCGCATTCCCCCCACCGCACCCCCTCCACACCGTTCATTGTAATGTACATTTGTTTATTAAGTATAAATAAAACGATTTGTATGGCAGTAACTCTATGACTATTAAACGAATCGAACGGGAAGTCGAAATTTCGTAAATTGCGATGATGTTTTGGATACCTCCACAATTTATGTACATTGCTCGTGGTCAATAGTTGGAATTTTACATAGTTTGTACTTTCATTAGCAAATGGGTAAAAGATAAAGGAGAAAAAAAGAGAAAGAAAAATAGAAAGAAGGGAGTGTGCCATCATTGGTGTAATTATAGGTTGTAAATTATGGCGGTGATTGTATCTCTCTATTCTCTTTACACAAACGCCAATGCGTTCATCATTGTGTAATGTTAGACATACCGATCAATTTGAATTCTCTTTCTCCCTGTCTCTCGTTTTCCCCTCACGCTAGATTTTACTAATTAATTATCGCGCTCTACATTGTTATCGCTAAAGGAAGGTTTCATCTACACCACTTTCAAATACGTTCATGTTCTCTCGCGTTGGATTTCATACAATCGTTAATATGCGTGATTACACGAGTGAGTCTTTTATGGTTTCGCTGAAGTTGTTCGATCTCGTGTGCATTCATGATTGAAGAGAGAGAGAGAAAGAGAAACTAGAATACTAAACCGAATTTAATATATGACTTTGATCCTACTAGTTTCGTATCAATTTCCAAATGGGAAAAATAAATTTTATTTCTTTTTCTTTTTTACACGTTGAAAAAATATATACAAACTAATTGTATTTTATTTAAGAAGAAAATGTGTATGCGGCGGCATTGAAATAAAGTTTTTCGATTGACGAACGTTGATAAATCGTTAACGGATATATCGGTCGAACAAATTTTTATTTTATTTATAAAATCAAGAGGGGGGGAGAGAGAGAAGAGTTTAGATAATGGAGAAAATAAAGTATTAACAGTTTGTAAAGACTCGAGTTGAAACACGTAAAGGACTTTTTCTTTTTGCTCGAGATAGAGAAAAAGAAAAAACTAGAGAGAAAGATATATATATATATATATTCAAGAACTCTTAAAAACTTGCCGAGTAGAATTCGTTCGAAATTTTCCACTTGCGTCGAGAATCTTCACTCTTTTATTACGTGTTACCAAGAGAGGAGAGAGAGTGTGAAAGAGAGAGAGAGAGAGAGAGAGAGAGAGAGAGAGAGAGAGAAACGGATCCGTGCCGAAGGAAAATTGGATTAATCTCGGAGATGAATTCAAACAAATTGATTCTTCGAACGACTACTTGGAAAGGTCTCGAGGGTCGCCTTAATAGGTGACGTTTAACGCTTGGCTTGAGATCGCTCGACGACGACGACGACGACGACGACGAAGACGAGGAATATTCGTGGATGGTGAATTTTCACTCGATATGATATTTCCGGACAAGCTACATTTCGTATTCTATCTGTCAGTCTCTCTCTCTCTTTCTCTCTCTCTATTTCTCTCTTTCTCTCTCTGTGTTTTTCTATCTATCTCTATTGTTACGAAACCACGCCAATTTACGACCAAGCTCACTTCAGTAGTATAACTTTAGAAAAGCTGCATAAGCAGCAGCAACGTATATGTATATATATATATATTATATAATACGTATAAATATACAATAGACCGCCAAGTTTAATCTACAATATCGAGATGGAAACAAAATGATATCTCGAAATTTTCATAAATATTTAACCATACGGAATCGTATTCTCGTGATTATTATTAATCGGACAAGGGAAATTTGCATATAAGCTTGGAATCTCTTTGAATTTCGTCATCGAAAATATAGAGAAATTTCAATTTACGATATCGTGCATGCACAGTCGTGTGCGTTCGTGTTTATTAACGATCATATCGTATATACGTTCGTTCGTTCGTTCGTTCGTTCGGTATCGATGTACGTAGATATTTACGTAGCTATTACGATATCCATTTATCGTTCGAGCAAATTAATCGAGGAGAATCGGTCGTAGATGAAATTATCTGGGCCTTAATCAAAAGGAGTCGCCAAGCGTAAACGTTAAACTAAATTCACGCCTACCGATCGAAATAGAGTAACTAACGCATCTTCGCGATGCGTCTTTAATCGTTTTCGAAAATCGATCTAACACATCATTAAGTATAATCAGGCTAACGTTTCAATATTTTTCTTGTTTTGTGCTTTTCTCCTTTAGTTTTTTTCTTCATTAGAAAATATAACGGATAATAAAAGAGAGATCACGTTTACGTATATACGTTATATTCTATCTTGGTAGTTAGGTACGTAGGTGTAAGTAGGTAGGTGCATTGGTATGCGTTGGGTATGCGTTTGTAGGTAGAAAGGCTATTATAAACGAGGGAAGAAAATTTCTTTGGGAGGGTTAACGAGTCATCCAAAGCGCGAGCGAGTGCAGTAGTAGGTATCTTTATACTTTAGGATCAGAATAAAAGGACGCGTTCTATTATCTTTCACGCATTGTCCTAAACTACCCATTCAACCGTGTGCGGATCTACGAAAGCGGAACGGAGACATACGGGCGACCTCCGCCATCTCCGCGCGCCGGATGCAATTATAAACTTTTGAAAGAGTCCCTTTTCGGAGTGGCTGCCGCGAGTTTTACGTTACTGTCGGCCAGGTACCATCTATGTGTGTACGCGTTATACCGTAAGTGGTCGCGCCCGCTTTTTCCTACAATTTATTATTCTCTGCCTGCTAACTTTTCTCTCTCTCTCTCTCGCTCTCTCGGGCTCGTTTGGTAGGCGGGTAAATGCGCGACGTTTAATTTATATTCCCTGGTCGAGTTACGAGAAACGACCATGTGAAGCCAGTTAGCCGCGTCTAATTTCTCCTAACTACCCTGTATCGTTTCTAGTAGTAGTCGCTTGATCTTCACTCCAATTCAAATGCTTACGGTCAATGTGCGTAATTTTGTTAATTCCTGAACAAAAATCATAGTAGGGTGGGGTTACAGAATATCTTAGAAGTGTGCGTGCATAGTGTATAAGTTTCCATAAAGGAGTGCATGTGCGATGGTATGAGTGTGTGAGAGAATGTAGCGTGGAACGTAGGAGAAAGAAACCGTTCCTGTAGATATAAGAGTTTTGTTTAGATTGTAAAGCTACCCCGTCCGGACTTGTCGCGAAATTTCTCGAACGTTCTCGATCCGGAAGTGCGGAAAGAATCCCTTGTTTGTGATTGAAAATTATCGAGAGGTTTCTGGAAGGAATGTCAGGAAATGATGAAAGACGATGGAGGGGGGAAAAGCATAAATAGGCGACGGAAGGGACCAGACGGGGTATTCCGCGATAGTTCTTTAATATATGACGAGTGTTAGGTGTGAAAGGAAACGAGAAGACAACAGGGGAACGGTGAAGGGACACGAAATATGAAGATAAGCGACGACGAGTCGAATACGGCGTGTCCTTCACTAATTACGACGGTTGTTTTTCGGGTTATGATGAAGAGTAGCACCTAATATCTCGTGACAATAGATTATAGATACTTACTATTCTATCTCATTTTAAACCAATTATACCTAAATCGGTTAACAGTATTGTTAAGCGTTATTGAATAAATCAATATTATTACTTCTTCTATATATATTTTTAAATTAAATAAAATAAATCTTACAGTAGTAGTCTTACACGAAATAATTAAGCGCGTTGGTGAGGATTCGTTTCGTTTTATTATCAAGAACGCGATTTAGACGATTGATTCGTTTACGTAAACGGATTAGAATGTGACATGGTCGATATATTAGCTGGACCCCGAGGGTAATGAATTTCTTTTAGCTTTCTCTCTATTTTGCGAAGCAAACACACGCGGTACTCGGAGAGTTAGAATTCGAGAGAAGGAAACCGTCACGTGTTCTCTAAGACAAAGTGGTAGACGAGAGGCGACAACATCTGGCCATTAGAATGAAATACCGCACTAGGCTGACCATATCTCATGGCGCTCCCCTTCCTCATCGCGACATCATTTTTATACTCCCTTATACCCCATTAAATCCGACCAACCTTTTGCACAGCCCCTTATTCTTCTTCTACTTCTTCTACTTCTTTCGTTTCTAAAAATAAACGAGAAGGGAAATATAATTCTTTCTTCGTTCTCTCTAACTGTACTTTTCCAAATGAAAAAGTATGCTACTTTATCGGCGATTAATACGAAAAAAAAAATAAAAGAATGGAAAATATGTTTCTTTCTTAAATAACTTCTTCGTACTATTTTTTGTGTTTTTTATATATATATTACTCATGGAAACATATTTAATTGGTCGATGCATTTATCTCTTTAAAGTTCGAATATTTCTTATACTTTAAAGCAACACGAATGTTCATTTTCGTGAACTAGACACGTTCAAAGGATTATTGCGTAATGATGAAAGTAGAGTACTAAAGGTAAAACATAAGGTATATATATATAGAGGTATGTGTATATGTATATTTCGCGTGCACGAGCATAAATTTCAAATTAGGCGCGTAAATGAAAACAAATTGGCGGCGTTTCATGTTCATAGGGCACTATTTCTCTCTCTCTCTCTCTCTCTCTCTCTCTCTCTCTCTCTCTCTCTCTCGTCTCTTTTCTTTCTTCAAAAAATGTTTTGTTAAAAGAGAAAAAAAAAAAATAATTTAATGTCGAGAAAGAAAAGGAGAAAGACTTAATATTTCTTCTTAAATTTTACTCGAAAAAAGAAGAAGAAGAAGAAGAAGAAGGAAGAAGTAGAGGAGAAACGTTCGACGTAGATTCTATTTGCTTTTACTTTAAATTCAACGAAGATTTCATTCGTCGTCGTCGTAGTCGTAGTCGTCATAGTCTTGACGATCCCATCTTGGCGTAAAATTATGAAAAAAATTCAAATTCATTCGAGAGAGTTGCCTTCCCTTCGTTATCTTTCCCTTTCTTTCCATTTATCTGTCGTTGTATTTCCGTGCTCCCCATATATTATACGTATACAGTACACGTATAATTTTGAACTTTAAATAATAGAATACGCGAATTGATATTATGTATGTGTTCGATTAAATAATTAACGATTGACCATTAACGTCGTGCCGTTAATTGAATTTCTTTTATTATAATGTTTGACGTACATATTATTCTGTCTTTCCCATTCTCTCCTTCACTTTATGCCACTTCGTTTGCTTTAATTAATTGTGCTGAGGTGTATTCGATGAGCTCAATTTTCCGATTGCCATGGTTGAACTACACTATCTGTCTCTTTCTCTCTTTCTCTCTTTCTATCTCTCTCTCTCTCTCTCTCTCGCTTTCGTGCAGTCTATAATAAGCAAGCTTATACCATTGAGTTTCGAAATCATTACCCCAAAGCTTTTATATTTCTCT
>NW_014569577.1:406460-423960 GCF_001313835.1 Polistes canadensis
CTCTCTCTCTCTCTCTCTCTCCAATCCCTTTACCCCATCTTCCCCGTTTCCTCCTTCATTTCTCCGTTGGACAATTTATCGATCTTCTCTCGTTCGTATCGAAAACCCATGCGAACGTTGGGTAATACGTGTCAAGTCGTAACCGTGAACAAAGTTACTCTAAATAGACACCAATCGAAAATCGATTATTATTCGGGGAGGGGGGGAAAGAGAAAGTTTTCTCTTAATAACAATAATAATCGTGTATATCTCTCGTTTATACTCTTTTACACGCGTAGAATTTTTTAATCGTTTTATTACGTGTAACAATTAACAAATATAAAAATCCCTCGTGTGTGATTACTTCATACTAAAAAAATAAGAAATTTTGTAAAGAGGTACTAAATATATCGATCTATCGGTGTGTATTTTGCAAGAGAAGCAGAGAGATAGAGAGAGAGAGGGAGGAAAAGTCCAATTCAATAGACCATGACGGCAGTAGACGAGTTTGGCAGAGCTTCGACAAATTATATATCCGCGGAGAAACGGTCTAGTGAAATCCCTAGTGACATTGGCGAGGCTAAAAGGCTACCGGTTGGTGGTCGGAACGGTAATGGTGGTGCCTAGGGAGCAAGAGAAATAGAGAGGGAGGAGGTGAGTCCGCAGGTTGCTCGGTGTCATTGCAGTAGGGGCCAGTAAATTCACCGAGGCATAGATTGCAGGCAGCCAGCCTCGGCTTTCGTAGTCTATAGCTAGATAGCAGAGGGAAAGAGCGGGGTGGGGAGGGAAAGAGGGTTTACGGGCTGTGGAATAGAATGAGGTGAACTGAGGGGGTGAACGAGGCCGAGCTTAATTTCGCGACCACCTGGAAATCCTCTGGTGCAGTGCCAACTCATTGCTGGATTCATTCATAACGAAAGAGACGAGCGACCCTCTCAAAGGCAACAGTCTCTTTTTCCATCTCTCTTTCTCTTCTATACTTTTCATCTTTCTTTCTTTCTTTCTTTCTTTCTTTCTTTCTTTTTCATTTCATCTCTTTCTTTTAAGAACCATTGTAATCTCATCGATGTTGTTATACAGGACTCTCTTCTTCCATCGCGTCTCCTCCATTTCTACCCTTCGTCGCTAATTGGAGAAGTTGGTTTTTGTCACAAGACGTTCTCTTTCTTTCTCTTTCTCTTTTACTTTTTCCTCTGTCCTTCTCGCTTTTCACTTGTTTTTTTTTACCTCGACAGTTTGCAATTATTTCGGTGCAATAATTTCGTAAAGTAAAATCGGATCGGCTTATTCCGCGAATAAATACGCGCTGAATTTCTCTATGCCTCGATGATTATTATTATTATTATTATTATTATTATTATTATTATTATTGTTATATTTATTTTTATGATTCTCGGAATTATACATACAACAAACGTATCTCTCTCTCTCTCTCTCTCTCTCTCTCTCTCTCTCTTTCTCTCTCTCTCTCTCTTTTCCATATGAATTAAATGTTTCCCGATTTGTAGGAGGAAAACTTTCCGGCGAAAAATTCGTAATCGGTCTCTCTGTAAAAACGTTGATTCGGAGNTCTCTCTCTCTCTCTCTCTCTCTTCTTTCCATATGAATTAAATGTTTCCCGATTTGTAGGAGGAAAACTTTCCGGCGAAAAATTCGTAATCGGTCTCTCTGTAAAAACGTTGATTCGGAGTTATTAAAGCGAAAAACGCATGAATTTCCCTTGTTCTCTTTATATACGCGAACCGGATCCGTTGGCCCTTTACGCAAAATATGTTCGCTCGTCGATTTTCCAACTGCAGCTTGGTAAGAATATAATATTTTACAATAGCGACGGCTCGCGTTCGTCTGGTGTCACTAATATTTGCACGATTTATTTTTAAATGCCGCACACCCGCGTAAGTGTACATTTGTGTATAGGTAGTTTGCTATTTATACAGGGACAAATCGGTGGTTGTATAACGAAACTTTTAATACTCCAGAGGAGGAGATATTTTATATTTGTTGCGTTCCGTAAAAAGGCCAACGCGTACGCGTTTTAGTATACAATATATTGTAAAATTCATATTGGAAAAAGGACGGAACGAATTTCGAGTGCGTATCAAAACACGATGGGGAAACGTTTAAATTTGGGTTCAATTGACAATTCTTTTCTTTTTTTTTTTTTTCGTTAGCTTTTAAAATGTGATTTTTACAATTGATCGTAATCGAACGCGGATATAATCGGACTATCGATCGCAAAGAATTTTGTAGCGAACTTTTTAAACGGGGACGGGAAAAACAAGAAAAATAAAAAAGAAAAGGAAAATCACCATATTCTTATCTCGAGTATTTTCCATTAAAATTGTCGCGTCTGAAAAAAAAAAAGAAAAGAAAAAAAAGAAACGAAAAGGAAACTCGTTGTGTTCTGCCCTCTTACGCGTCGTTCTTTAACGAAAATCTAAAAAAACATTAAAGAGTAAAAAAGAAAAAGAAATATTAAAACAAGAAATAAACAATATTTCGTAACTACTACAACGTGCTCCGACGATTTAACTTTTCGTACGAAATATACCGTGTCGAAATATGAAATCTCGCGAAATGTCTCTCCGTCTACTACGTTCGTTCGTTCGTTCGTTCGTTTCTCACCTATTGTACTTTATATGCCATCAGCTCGAGCAGTCGATCCGCGAGCAAAATTCGTGCTATGCCATTCTCTTTGCCTCTTTTAACGTGAAATGAGATAGTATATACTATATGGTATCAAGGAGGGGGGGGGGAGGGGGGAGAGAGGTGAAGGGAAATGGAGACAGGAGAGCGAAGTAATTAGGTCAGAGCGTTTGTAACAAGGTGTCCCGTGGAAAGCGATACCGACGGATTTATTCGTGAGATTTTACACGCGCTCACATTTACTCCTCTCTCCCTTCGTTTCTACGTTATTCGAACCTAATATAAAAACAAAACAAAACAAAAAAAAAATAGGAAGGTTCGCAGTAAACCCTTTCTATTTTATTAACAGTAACATTGTGTTACTTTCTTTCGTCGTTGTTAAAAAAAAAATATAGTATTGTTCGATTATTTGTATAAAGTTTACGCATGGGAAAATAGATGAGAGGGGAACAAAAAAAAACATGGGGGATGGAAATTGGTTTCGACAAACGACCCGGCGCGAAAATCTCGGCCGTCAGTCTTGACTTGCTGCGAGTCGAGAAACCGTTTCGTCTGTCTGTCTATCTGTCTGTCTGTCTGTCTTTTTTCTCTCCCTCTTTCAAGAGCTCCCTTCTTTCTCTCTCTCTCTCTCTCTCTCTTCCCCCCCATTTTTCGCGTCAGGGATCTTTAGAGAAAATTGCAATTCCTCGTAAGTGACGTTCCAGTCCGTCCCTTCTTTTCTTCCTTCCTTCCTTCCTTCCACATCTTTTAGATGATTAAAATTGGGCTCCGGTGAGCTTCGAGGACGAAAGGTGATTGCAAAGTAGCTGTTTGGATCTAACTTCAAAGAGGGAAAGAGAGAACGAGAGAGAAAGAGAGAGAGAGTTACTGATTCGTGTACTTATTCGCGAGTAAAAAAAAGAGAAAAAAACAAAATATCGTCTAGGTCTCGTTACTTTGGAGTTTATCGTTCCGATCCACGATTTGGCCAAAGGAAGAAAATTCGTGGTTCGTTTGAGATACGCTCGTTTTATGTAGCTACCTACTATCGTTTTCGTATAGTACTACTCTCTTCTTCTTCTTCTTCTTCCTCCTTATCCTACTCCTTCTTCTTATAGCACTCCGATTATTCCTCTGTTAAAAGATGGAAACGAAATGGTTTTCCCTTTGTCGTCGAAGGATGAGATAGAGGAAGAAAGAAGAACATTGACTAGTATAATACTTTGGTCGATTCTCTTTCGATATCGTTCCTAGATATCGATGATCCAGTTTCGGAACGAGGCTAAAATCCTGATAAACCGTTCCAAGTAGTAATAGAAGAAGAAGAAGAAGAAAAAGAAGAAGAAGAAGACGTAGAAAATATCTTAGCTGATATCGTCGTCTTCGTTAGATCGTGAACAAAGGTAAAGAAGACTGGAATGGGCTAAATGAAAACGACGTTTTCAGTACGATATTGTTTTTGTCTTTCTTTACTTCCTATCATAGTAGTAGTAATAGTAGTAGTAGTTACCTTTGTGGAATAGCTTAACCAACGATACCGATGACAACAAAAATCAAAGGAAAATTTAAATGCGTCTCGACGTGTTCTAGTTCAAAGGAATATACAAGTATTCGGAAAGAATGATTGTCATCCCATTGCCGACAATTTTCCTCTTTGAAAACGCGCCGATGTATCTATACGGAAGAACAAGAGAAAAAGAACAAGCATGCAAGTGAATAGGGTGGTACTTTAAGGGGTGAAGGGGACGAAGGGAAGTCACATTAAGCGAGTACCACCGGGACATTCGTGTTCGTTTTATTTTTTTTATACCTTGTCACGATGTTTCCTATGATAATGTGTTATACTCCTGGGAGATTTTGGATTTTTCTTTCCTTTCTAATCCTCATTCCATATCCTTCATTCTCTCTCTCTCTCTCTCTCTCTCTTTCATACCCAATTCATTCCTTTTCTTATTTTCTTCCATCCACGATCGAGTCACATTTTTGCGAGCTTTTTCGTGTTCCCTGACGAAACTTACTTCTCGTGCCACAAAACTCGATTCATTGAATTTCATGTCGATTCTCGTATGTTCCTTCTTTTCCTTTCTTTCTTTCTTTCTATATACGTGGTACGTAAAGAAGAAGAAGAAGAAGAAAACTACTTTCCCGTCGACTTTTGCGCATAATCAATTGTGGAGATCCACGCACGCAGGCACGCACGTAAGCACGTACTACTCGTAAGAGTTTTACAAAGTACAAGCCAACTTTGGAAATGTTTTTTTCTCGATTTGTACAACACTGTCTGGAAGAAATGGACGCAAAGTCTAAATCGTTCCCTATGGGTTTTACGAAATATCTTTACGTTTTCGTCTACTTTGGTATCTGAACGTATATTCCCTGGTCTGATCACGTATTGAACATAACTACTTGACAATTTCTACTTCTGGTATCTCTTTTCCAAGAATTCGCGTGAACTGAATTTATGTTTCTTTATTATTTTGACAAAGGGAAAATGATAAATTATACAGAAGATTGAATTATAATGTGTCCGAGATAATCTGGTCACGAGATAATCACAAACATTGACGAGAAAATATTTAATTATATTTCATCCGCAAAATTCACATTTATCGTTTCAATTTCTTTTCGCGGTGTTCGTTCGAGTATTGATTCGTACCACTGAAGAAATCGCTACCACATAGTTTTCTATCTATCTATCTTTTCATTATTTTTCGTTTTCGGAACGAACCCGAATAGTTATTTCTGAATAAGTAAAAATAAGCAAAGCAAACAGAGGAAAAATGGGGGGAAAAAAAAGAAAATAACAACTCATCGTTTTGTCTTTCCATAAGGGTGATGAAGCCGTACCAAAAATACGACGAATTCAAAGAATTCTTGCGCGTATCGATAATTTTCTGACGATCTGACCACGTATCGGTTTTTTTATTACTGAAAATTTATCTCCTCTCTCTTTTTCGTTATTCCTTCGTTCGGAAATTTCGTCGACGACTTTTCTATCGATTAATAAAAAAGAAAATGAATGTTTCGTCGAAACACATTATGATTGTGTCATTTGCCATTCCACTAATCTCGTTTCGTTTTCATGTAATATAGCTCAGATCCGAGCCAAAATCGAACAGATAAAGTTTGGTTTCGGATCGAAGGGCCATAGCCAACAAAAAAAAACTAGTGGTGGTTGGTTTCCTTTCGCCGACTGTCGCCGTCGTCGTCGTCGCCGTCGCCGTCCTCGTCCTCGTCCAACCATTTTTGGCTCTCGATACCACTCAGTGTGCCGTAAAAAATGTACGAGTTATAGCGATCTCCGGCATAAAGTGGTCGTCGGTGGTGGTCGAGCATAGCAACGCCGGCATATTGGAAACCATCCAATAACCCCCAGTTGGTCCCTGTACGAGCACCAGCGTGTATCGATACTGAGAAATAGTAAGGGACGATGGTAACAAATATAAAGAAGGGAACGGTGTGTACTCGGAGGTCAGAAAAATCTTGAGAAACGAAGAAACAAGGAATCGAAGGAAAGTATAACGGGGAAAGGTCGAGTTTACCTATCTAGTGCTATAGGGAGTGGTAAAAAGGGCAAGAAAACCTAAGGGTTTTCCTTTGATCGTATTTCCGTTAGGAGATGGAGAGACGTTCTTTGTGCCTTTGCGGTTTAATGTACGCGAGCATGCGCGTTTACCAACGGGGGATGATGGGGAGGGGGGCAGGGGGGGTTGGGTGGTGAACGGTTAACCCGTGACTTAATATCGGCAAACTCTTTCACTTCACTTGCCTTTCGTTCTCTTCGCGTTCCTCTGATCCCACGTGAAATCGATTTGTTTGCATTTGAATTTTTTACTCTAGCCCTTTTCTATTCCTTTTTGTTTTCTCTTTTTTTTTTGCTTTTTGCTTGGGGTTTTTTCTTTTTTTTTTTTTCTATTTCTATTTCATTATTCAGAGAAACGAAACACCGGCGGCTCGCAATAGAAATTTTGAATTTTATCCGAGCGTGTATCTTCTCTGGAGCGTAGGATTTTAATGAGCCTATAAACGAGTACCTTATGAAAATTCGATACCAACGTGCATTGTGTATCCTACAGATAATCGATGAACTTTTCTTCATTGCGCTGTTTCTCTTTCTCTTTCTCTCTCTCTCTCTCTCTCTCTCTCTCTTTCTTTTTCCTATACGATGGGAAACTTTATCGATCGTAATCGCGTGGAATTATTATAACGCTTTCCCATAAACTATTGAATCCGCATCGTAAAATTGTTAAACAAAGGTTATTGAGTAGGATCAAGAATATTGTTGTGCGTGTGTGTCTATGCATGAATATACGTATATATATATTTACGTTCACTTACCCTCCAACGTGCCGCTGTATACGTGGGAAGGATCGAAGGCAATATTTCGGTCGTTCGATCCTTCGAAAATTGTATCTTCGTGGAAGAGGCTGGTGTCTCTTACGAGTCTCATCTTAAACTCTCTGAAATAAAAATAAACATAAGAAATATATTCGGACCGAAAAACAGTTATGATGGAGCGCTTATTTTTCTTATAACATAATATTTTTTCTATTTTAGAATTTTATTTTCATTTTGGTAGAAATTTTACACACACAGAGTGCACTTTATCTAATATTATATTTAATAATTTTTGACGAATGAAAATCAGCAAACGACACGCGTTATTGATTTGCCTATATATTTTACTGGAATTACAATTTTGTAATCTTCCGCGTTAATTGATAATAAACATTATTAAGTAATCATTTGTAAGACATGTTATTAGATCAAGAAAGAAAAGCGGGTGGGTCATAGTATAGGAAGATAGATAACTCATAGGTAACATAAAGGAAGTACGAAGACGAAGAGATAGTCAATTAATCAATATTGGCGACCCTGTAATCCGACTATCTATGAACCGTGCGGGCAGCCGCACGAGCGTATCACTATGCTAGCAACATAATTAATGCGATATCGTTCACTCGAAATACCCACAGATATATACGTATATACATATAGAAGAAGATATACATCTATTTGTGAAAGGGAACACACTGTTAAGCATTATTTTTTCATCCAACGATGACAACTTATTTTAAATAAATATTCAACCAAGCGTATTACATATTATATTTCGTCCAACATTTACTAGCTAATTAAATATTCCCTCATTAAAGATTTTTCCATCTTCAGGAACGGAAAATTCATTGTACTTTTTTCTGTCGTTAACTTGACAGAAAAAAAAACCGAGAAAGATAGAGACAAAATTAAAGAGAAGAGATGGAGAAAAGCTTTTTATTAAAGGCAAATGCATGCCTTATTGCAAAATTCTAGTCATTATTATCATTATAATTTTCATTATATTCGGGAATTAGTAAAGATGACTGGGACGATGTTGAATCAATTATTGACTGTTTGTCCTTCTCTATCTTTCTCACTATTTCTCTTTCTCTCTACCTGTACTTCTATGCGTTGCCTATGTCGAAACTAGTAGACGCGTAATGAAATTATCGGTAATGACCTCGGGCTAGGCCGTATGAACGATGTTTTCGGTTAATTGTCGGTGAAAGGGCTGGCTTTGGTTCGGCGGCTTCCCTTCTCATCAAATTACTGCCACGCACGAGATACACATTCTCGTTTCCATTCATCGTACGAGCACGGAATCTCTATGTTTCCTGCATTTCATATCTGACTAAACTACTCGTTCTCTACAATCTTAACGAGAAACACTATTCACATTTTTACGTAATCCCTACATATTTTTCTACATTTTCTCATATTATTTTTTTAAAATCTCATTAAAATTAAACAATCATTAAACTAATTAACGGCCTACTCAAAATTGGAGAAACTAATTTTCGTTTGATTACTAAATTCAAGCAACAATATGCACGTTTCGTAGTGGTGGATGGGTGTTCCCTCCGGGGAGGGAAGAAAAACACCCTGTATTGTTGACTATGGAGAGACGGTAAAAAATGACCTCTTTGGAAATGTCAGCTATGTATGAGAAGGTTTCGTAGAAAAGTGACTCGTATAAAAAGAGGATATTAAACTTTTTATAAAGACAATGTATTACGTGTAGCAGCAATTAAATTCATTGCATCAATATCGGTATAGTTTTCTTTTTTTGTTTGTAAGATCGACCAAAAATTAATCGAATTCCTTTCGAAATTTTATTTGTGTGATTACTCTTTATAAATAAATATTAAATTACTTAAAATTATATATACCGTATTAAATTGCTATATCAAATATCTGCAAGCGGAAAGGATTTGTATTAGTCAAACTAACGAAAATGAGAAATAATCACGTAGATGATTTTCATATTAAATTTTGAGAAACTGAAACTGTCGTCGTTGTATGTATACCAAAAATATAGCTACGTACATCCACAGAAAATATCGTCTCGTTAATTAGGAAGTACACGGACTTTCCCGTAGGCGATGTCGAAGTCGCCCGCAGCCATGACACTACTACTCGCAATTAATTACCGCAGAATCGCTATGTAATTACGAGCTCGATGATGGATTCGCGGGTTTCGCATTGCTATTATTATTAATATTATATTATTAATATTATTATTATTATTATTATTATTATTTTATTATTATTATTACATTTATTATCATTATCATCCGGGTTCCGCAAGATCTTTGATTCGGTAGATTTCCAGTCTGGTACATTCCCACAAGAATATTAGTAAGTATTTAACCGATTCTACCAAGTATGCAAGCACGTAGATCTATTATGGTTTATGAGAGAGATACCATTGTTCAGTGTTTAATACTTTTCTGAATATCCTAGAAGTTCCAATCATCGCTATCTTCTATTATCGTTATTATTTGACTTTTCTGAACAAAAAATGATGATCTCGGTTTTATTAAAACCGATAAAACGATACTCGCAACAACCCTAAGCCAAGTGGAGTATTATTTGGGGTTTGTTCTATTGTAGCATTTTTATTATTATTATTATACTCTAGGCCTATGTGTAAGGGGTTTATTATTATGATTATTATTATTACTATTATTATCATCATCATCATTGTTACATTTAGATTTATATTTGTTTTTTTTTTTTTATCTCATTCGATATCACATTAAGCTGATATTTATCTGCACGATTGTCTCTCAGATAGAAAGAAAATACTCATTAATCGTAGAAAATTATTTAAATTTCGTTACACTAGAGATTTTTTGTTACTCCCTTTATTCATAAGCCATCTTTCTTTCCCCAATACTTTGTAATTACGCTTGACGAACGAATAAATATTTAATCCAGGGGGATAACAATGTAGAGTTATCTTGTTTGAGTTGGATAGACGGAACAAGTACCGAGAAGAGAAAGCTCTTTCAGTATCCTCTCTTGCTCTCATATTCGATTTAATCTCACTTTAATCTCCCTTTTGTATCGGACAACGCTACTTCATATCAATTTTTTCTACGCCTTGTTAACGTCAACGTCGACCGAAAGAAATGTGAGATGCGAGACTTGATTCCAATATGTTTTTCTCTCTTTCCCTCTTCTGTTTATACCATTATTTTATTTATACATATGCCCGCGTGTCAAACTGTACAATTTAGTTAAATCGTGACAAGTCTAGGTTTTATCCAAAAACAACTAGACGTTTTAAAGGGGGAAAGTTTATAAAAAGAATTTGATTATACATTTATAAAGCTAGAGTCATTTCGGATATATTTAGTTTGTTATATTTGAAGGATAAAAAAAGAGTGGTTTTGGAAATATTTCAACATTCTAGTTAACTGAACTTTACTGTCTGCGCGTAAAATGAAAGGGTTACTTTCGGGGATTGAAAGTAGTCATTTCTAATGGCTACGAAGGGTTCCAAAGTGAATACTTACAAGAGAAGGATTTTGACGAATAAAGGAGAGATGAAGAAAAGGGATAGGGAAAGAGAAAGAAAGAAACTCGTGTGTTGGTGCGTGAGTGTAAGGTAAAGGTTGGTAGGAGTATTGGAGTCTAAAGGGAAGGGAGTTAATGTCCGTTTTTCTTGGTTAGTCCTCTCTCAGGAGGATATCGATTTTCTTCCGACGTTGAAGCGTCGAATGTGGCCGAGGAAACTCCCTTCAGAGCCGTCTGCTTCTTCGCTAATTGTTCGTTACGCCGACACGATTCTTTATTAGGGGTACTGCGTCTTCATCGGACAAGTGGCGTCTGGACATGTTAGGTGTTAAGTCTTATTTTTCCTCTTATTTTATTCCTTCTTCTTCTTTCGTTAAGTCTCCCCACGAGGGAATTTAAAGGCTTTACGTTCTTATTCTCTTTCTGTCTCTCTTTGCCTTTTCTTTTTCTTTTCTTTTCATTTCGTTAAAGTCGATCATGCCGACTCGATAAATTTGTTCACTCGAACGATGTCTATAAAATGAACGAACGAACGAACGAATGAATGAATGAACGACGAATTTCACTTTTCCCGTTCCATCCCTTATCCTTTTTACCCCTCCCTATTATATTTTTTTCCCTTCCACCCCCCCATCTCTCTTTCTGTCTCGTCGAAAAAGAACATCGAATCTCTCGTCTGTCGGTGAACGTCGACAAAAATTCGCACTCGTCTCGTTCCGGTGTTCGTTCACATAAATCCAATTCCCGTTCGACGAGAGCATCGAGACAAATTCGAAAGCGTGCGTGCGTGAGTGCGTGAGTGCGTGTTGCGAACTTGCATGAGTGCGCGTACGTGCGTGCGTGCGTGCGTGCGTGTAATCGAACTAACGATGGAACAAGAGAGATGAAAATCTACAAGAGAGAGAGAGAGAGAGAGAGAGAGAGAGAGAGAGAGAGAGAGAGAGAGAGTATGTACGAATACGTACGTACGTACATTTTGTCATCGAGAACAATCATCATCGACGATTGAAACACATCGGTTGTGTGTCGTTCCTTTTTTCTTTTATTATCCACCACCCCAACCCCCACCCACCCCCTTTCTATTTTTCTTTTTTTTTTGCTTTGCTGTTTTTTGTTCACACCCAACGTAGTATTGGTTTAATGAAAATGAATGGATCCGAGTAGCGGCTTGAAAAAAAAAAGTGTCATTTTTTCTCCACATAGGATTCTCTTTTTTTTTTTTATTTTTTATATAAAACTATTCACGTTCCCTCTTTTTTCTCTCTCTCTCTCTCTCTCTGTTCCCTGTTTTTTGCTTTTTGTTAGTTTACATCAGAGGTTCCCAAACTTATTTGTCTTATCAAACCTTTTAACCCTTTTACAGCGATATGCGCAAAGTTTTTTCGTATCTATAAAGAAATTTATGCAATTTCTAATGAAGAAATATCAACCATTAATTATTGAGAATTTTGTTTACAATTATATAGATTAAATTCTATTTTCCATGAATCTTATTGCAATCTAGTTGCATGCCACATTTGTTAAAAAAATATTAAATTAAGGAAAAAACAAATTCGATTCATTGGATATATGATTTTATAGACGTACGTGACTATTTCCCTTCTGAAAATGTACTTTCTTTCGTTAAAAAAAAAAAACAAAAAAAAAGAAAAAGAAAAAAGCGGAAAGATTCAGTGACAAGAGTATTACTGCCCCCCCACACACCCCTGGATCGTTTCCAGCGAGCCTCAAGGCGCTGATTTAAATCTTCGAAGGGATTTCGTTGATATATCTCATCGATTTTCTCGCGTGAATTTGAGAAATGAATTTCTCGTGCGTCACCCACTTTTTATTGGCCTATTTCTGTCTCCTTTCTTTCTTTTTTAATGTTCGCGAATACGATTAGTGGACTTGAACGTTAAAACGTGGTGTCGTGAAATGAGATTAGCCGCAGGAGTAATGCTTTACGGTCGCGACAACATCGTTTAGGGTTTGTAATACAGTCAGGAAAGAGGTAACTAAAGTCTACACGAATCTAGACGTGTTCTTTAACAAATTGCCATCGTACTTTTAATCGATCATAATTTTTAAAAAATAAATCGTTTGTTTGCACAATTAACAAAGCTTTTCTTTATCAATCAATTTTTTCAATTTATTTTATACTAATATATTCGTGAATTATATTTTATACAAAGCATACGTTGTACGTACAAATATATACACACACACACAGGCACGCACACACATACACACAGACACATGCTCTTCTCCTTGGTTTCGTAATCGAATTGAATTGATTTTCAAGGCCTCTCCAGGGTCCAACAATAGATCACTATGGTAGACGTGTCTCTCATTGATCAGAGAGATAGATAGATAGATAGATAGATAGATAGATAAATGGATAAAAATAAAATGAGAAATAAAAATTAATCTCTCTCTTCTGAAATATCTCGTCCCATTAAGTCGTCGTGATAATCGCTTAGGCCGTTCTTGAATGACTAGAATAATCTCTCGTCTAATTACTTCGGATTTATCGTGGATATATTTTTCGGATTAATTCCTATCCGTAAATGGTTATTGAAGAATTCGATGTAATAATCGCGAATCGTTTGCTTTGAAAGTCTACGATGAGAAAAAGTAATGAAACTAGGATAGGTAGATGGATAGAAAGAGAAAGAGAGATAGAAAACAAGCGATTATTATCGGAAGGAACTCATTAGCGCGCGATCCAATTAAATCGCATTATCGGCAATAACGATAACGAGAAGTGGCCCGAGGTATTAGAATCTAGTCTTTTATATCAACCAAATCGAAAGCCGTTCATCGACGTCTCGAACGTTGCCAATTTCGTGCGAATATTTTGCTAGAGAGAGATAGAGAGAAAGAGTAGAAGGGATAGATGAAAGAAAAAAAGGGCGAGACTGAAAAAATATCATCACTCGTAGTTCCCGCCTAGCCTCGCCTCGCGTCGTTGTATTTTTTAAAAACAGAAATGTTATTAAAATAAATAACATTCTGTTTTAATTCGTCGCACCGCGACGTGGACGCGAGCCAAATTTGGTTATATTATAAAAAAGAAAAAAATTCTATAACTATAAATATAAATAACAGAGAACGGATCGGAGAGAGAAATCTTTCGATTGTCAAAAAAATAGGGGGATGAAAAATTCATTGTGGTTTTTTTTAATAACGCTTATCTATTAAAAGAAAAAATATAGAAAAGTGAGCGACGATGAAAGGGAATAAAAAAAAAGAAAAAATGAGCAAACGAGAGAGAGAGAGAGAGAGAGAAAGAGAGGTAGCGCAATCGAAGCGAATTCGTGGCAAGCTTCACGATTAATTACCTTCCGAGTCAGGTACCCTCTCTCATCCCTTTTCGAATGGGGAGTCACGCGGCGTGATTGACATTCGCGCGAACGAACTTAACATACGCGGTGGTAATTCGTTTGAAAGAGTGAGACCAATTCATTTTGAAGGATCGATACAAGAAGGACACTCACAATACATACGCTATACGCTTTTTTTCCTGCCGAAGGTCGACATTTTTCTTCCCTTTTCCCACTTAAAATACGTGTCCCACCAAGGCACCTCTCGTATTTCAATGATAATTTACTACTCGAAAAGAACTCTTTTCTCTCTCTCTCTCTCTTTCTCTTGTTTTCTTTATCTTTTTTCTTCTTTCTTTCTTTCTTTCTTTTCTTTTATTTTCTATCCCTAAGGTACCGTATTTCGACTTCGATGACTTCGCTCGACCTCATTTATACATCTCGCACTGTACTTGTACACACACGCACACGTTCACGCAAAAAGGGCTTCGAAGGTTGACGTCTTTCCTCCTGAATTCAGATTGCTTAGGTCGATGTACAAAAGAGAAATGTCGCCTTGAGGGTCGTCCTCGAAATTCCTTTTCTATCGATCGTGATTTCCTGAGAAAATTAGAATACGAGAAAAGCCTAAGAAATGGGTCTATTTATTTCGGCATAGAAATCCTAAAGAAAAGAAATAATAATAAATAATGATATCGATAAATATTTAATACTCTTATTGTCAACAAAATAATTCATCTATAACAAATAATAATAGTTATGACTTGAATTTATTGATTTCAAGTAAAAGATAATGCAATTTTAAAGAAAAATTTTATATCGAGAGGATTAAATATAAATGATATTATTTGAATTATAAGTTTAGTCAAGGACAATAAAGATCCCTGGTAGATGTAGAAAAAACTTCGAGATTTCAACTTCAATAATAAGAACAAGAGCAATGCTGTTAGTTGCCTTTTTCCGAGTCAAGAAGTGAAGCAGTTTGAAAGTCCTGCTACCGCCAGACAATTCACGTTACTTCCGTAATGTTCTAGGGAAAGAAGTGTTGAACGCCATGGAAGTTAACCCGGATGTAATGCTTATGGAACTTGTCCATGAAGAAAGTAGTGGCAGGKATTCCAACAACACGGAGAACTTCAAGACCGCAAACGAATAGCTGCTGGAGAAAACATTGTTCGTGCCTTCATTCATGCTTCTTTTACCGAAACAGTGATATTTATGATGATTATCTTTTAGATGTGTTATACAAGATTTTTCTTATACTAATTCTAAGTATTATCATAGAATTTGTCTCTTTATAATTGGAGTCGTAGTTAAAGAAACGAAATGATAACAACAATCATTATAAAGTTATGAACGTATAAACATATATAATTTTTGTCTATTACGTGATTAATAATTATCTTAAATTAGGAGATAGAGACAAAAATGTGAACATATGTGTGAATCTCTGAAGCAGAATACGTGGCGCTGACATGGAGCATTGGTCCGTAAGTGACGTGTATGCAATTTCCGCGAATGTAACGTAGAGATTTATAGGTTTCGTGTCAATGGCACAACACAACATAAACGCAGTTCTATCGACATATTGCGCGCTACTCTCCCCAATGTGATGCGTTCGAATCAGCTCGTCTCGCAAGGCCGTCGGGATGATAGCAATAGCGACAGATCGAGAGGACGGAAGCTTATCGATGCCTTGTCAAACGTTGATCAAAACGGCTGTGTTAGCACGGATTAACGTTCATATCGCGGTTACTCGTTACACCTCCAGGCTATTCGTTCATGATGAACACTTTCATGCTTGCGATTGTCCATCGGATTTCGTTACAGTTACCAATATTTAACGCATTCTCTTTCTCTATCTCTCTCTCTCTTTCTCTGTTATTATTCGCTACAAGCTATGCATTCTGTCAGTCATATATAGATTCGATCTTTCGTTTGATAAATCGTTGACAAATTTTTTAACTATTTCCCAAATATTGTCGATTCCATTTTTGGTAATAGGCAACTCGTTGTTTGACAGTTCAAATGATAACTCTTGTTAGATTTTAGCAATTTATTATATAAACGTTACGATCACTGTTAAATCATATATCTGTCATTTTAATTGATTGCCACATAATTGATCTCGTTCTGTTAAGTTATATACCACGTATCATTTATCTTTTCTTTTCGACTTTAACATTTATGTCGAATATATATTAATTTCTTTGTTTTCTATTTCAAGTGAAAGGTTCAATTTGCTGACAAGGATACCATTGGAAAAGTCGTATGAAAAGAAAAATTCAGCTTTGATGTCATGAAATTTGGTTGGATGAGCATCGTCACGTTTTCTCCTAAAGGGAGACGAAAAATCTTACGGTAGACTTTTGAAAGACGCGCGAAACGTGCGAGGAACGTCGAATCACGACGTACCGTTCATTTGACCAATACATGTACATACACACACACACACACGTATATGTGCATAGAAAAGACGAGTGCGGAAAAACACAGAGAGGACACACGTTTTACGAACCTGTCAAGAGCACGAAGACGTAGGTTCAACGTAGAGTCCTTCGGACGACTAGAAGTTGAAGTATCTCGACGACTTCTTGCTCGATGTTCCCTCAGTGCCGCTGTGTCGTACCAAGCTGGACTGTAGTGTCTAATGTAGGAGTCTCTCGTGATACTGGCTGAAAATACGAAATTTAGGTAACTATTAATAATTGCATCATTACAAGATGTTCGATTGAAAATAAATTCAAATATTTATGAAAATGTGATGATAAATTTTGGAATAAGTTGCAACAGAATAATGGATTGGCAAGAAAGAGGAGGTGGAAGAGGAGGAGGAGGAGGAGGAGGTGGAGGCTTGTGTCATACCAAGCTGGACTGTAGTGTCTAATGTAGGAGTCTTTCGTGATACTGGCTGAAAGTACGAAATTTAGGTGACTATTAATAATTGCATCATTACAAGATGTTCGATTGAAAATAAATTCAAATATTTATGAAAATGTGATGATAAATTTTGGAATAAGTTGCAACAGAATAATGGATTGGCAAGAAAGAGGAGGAGGAGGAGGAGGAGGAGGATGTGGAGGCTCGATATCGAGGAATCTGAAAGCGTAGATATAAATGCAAACTGTCGTCGGCGTAATTTACTTTTATTAGCCGATAAATTTTCGAACCTTAGCGGTGGGAAGAGTATAGGAAGAGGAAAGTAGAAGAACGACGACGATGGTGGCTGCGATTACGAGCGAAGGCCAATCTTCATATGCAAATCCGGCATAAGCGTAACGACTCTTCCAACGTGGTGCTGCTGGCGCTGTGATGGCGACGTACCAAAAGCCAGAAGCACAACCCTACGGGTGGTCCAAACGCGTTATCGCCTTGATAACAATTTTATTACAACGTCAGATCTTTCGATGTGGAAGGAACCAACCAAAGGAGCTTATTTCCCTCTCTCTCTCTTCCCTTTTTCCGGAACTTCGCAGACAATTTTTCAAAGTCACTCAAGAGCCGTGCATGTTCTTGCCACGTCACAGATAAGACACGTTACCTTCCTAGCCTTCCCTCTTCTTCGACTTTTCTTCTTTCCCTATAAAACGTCTATTTGTATGTAGGTATGTATATAAGAATAGGAAAAGAAAAGAGTAAGAGAGAAAGAGAGAGAGAGAATATGGGAAGAGCTTCAAATACAATGTTCCTTTGGGAAAGAAAAAGAGAGAGAATTACCATCGCGTGTTGAAGATCTTAGGATAAGATTG